>NC_051186.1:28561789-28846642 GCF_013339695.2 Rhipicephalus sanguineus | reverse complement strand
AGAATTGCATGATGCAGCAAAGACCTTTCAAACTTCGCATGCAGAAATGAAGCTGTGTCAGGCAAATCAATTGACACATGGTTATTGCGTCGAGCTATTACTACAAAGCATTTGTTTCTTTAACATAGTCACCAATCTTCATGACTATGATAGTCGAATTTATTTTGATTTCAATTTATGCTATTTGCAGTCGTGAGGAAACATTGCAAAATGCACCATTTTTAAGTATATTGTAAAAAAGACTGAATGTTTCATGTGAAATATATTCACAGTATGCGTTCAGTGCATATACCAAGGGTTGAAAATGCTGCTGGCAAAAGAAGCAAAATGTCTTCAAATTGGCACTTGGAAGAAGTAGTGTTTGAACCCATATTGCGGGCTCTCTTCACTGTGTAGCAATCCCAGCTAAAATGTTGCCTACACATCATAGTGTGCTTTCCTCGTGCGATAATTTAGACAAAGTTTTTAAGGTGTAATATTATCTTCAAGCGAAAAATAATTTTTTCAAATGAAAAATAACAAGGCTGTGGGAAGTTTCTTGGAGCTTTGCCTTCACTGCACAGCACATCATTGTTCTTGCATGGTATTTCAGACAGAAGTATTGCTTAAATCTGCAACATTTAGACTTGCACTATAGAGCACAGGGGCACCCGCGTGAATCCTGTGCCAATGTGCTGTGCAGCGAAGGTCAAGGAACGAGACTCTGTGCAGGCTAGGGATTATTCACTTCAGTAAATTTTTCCTTGCTTACAACCAAGCAGTATATATTTTTTTTTAAATGGAATATAAATTGCCAGCAAAGTATACCACACAATAATGTCTTGGCGACATTTCTGTTTGGAATGCTACATAGCAAAAGCTAAGCTGCAATATGGGTCAAAAGCTATTTTTTCCGACTGTTACAGTTTGGGTGGAACGTTTCTGGTTATTTTGTTTTTATAGTAGTTTTATGACAAAGTGGATATCTATTTACTTATTTATTTATTACTTGACAATACTGCTGACACCAGTAAGCAGTATTGCAAAGTGGGCTACAGTGATAAGTTACACATAAAATGATCTTGCTAAGCAAAACAGGAGCATAACATATACAAAACACAAGATAAACCAAGAACATCTATACAACCGTCTTAAGGAAAATGATAAGGGAACAGCACAAAATACAAAGGCAATAAACTTTGGAATCAACCTTCGGTATTCCATACGAAAGAATTAGTCTTTCTTCTGATAAATGTTAACATTAGAACTTCAGCATTTTGCAGTGTTTCCTTATGGCTGAAAAAATGTAACTTGAAATGCAAATTAGTAAACTATTTTAGCCATGAAACACTGCCACCTTCAGATTAAAGAAAGAAATATTCTGCATTAAAACGGGAACAAACAGCGCTGGACACGGGACGAAGAAAGAACAATAGACGAGGGTGCTGTCGCCCTCGTCTACCTTTTTTTTCCGTCCCGTGCCCAGCGCTGTTTGTTCCCGTTGTAATCATGTACTAACCAGCCCAGTTAGGTGCTATCCTGAAATATTTTGCTCTAATTGCTCAAAGCAATAACTTTGTATAAGTTATCTTGCATGACGCAGTTTCACATCTGTAGATGGATGGATGCTATGTGTGTTCCCTTTAAAGCGAAGCATTGACATGCAAGTGGCCAAGCTCAATTTTTGAATTGGCTTAATGCCTTTCCTACCTGAATTAAATTTCTTTCCTTAAAAAACTTATAATAGGTAGCTTATTTTTCGGCATTGTACAAAGACCCTGCAAGTTTGTTTTTGGCTGTTCTCGCTGCTTTTCCACTACCAATCCTCCATCTGTCTTTTACTGATTTCTCTTGTGGATGTGTTCATCTTTATCAAGCTTTCTCTAAGCCTAGGGCTTCATGAGAGCTAGTTCCCAACACGTACATGGGTGGACATTTTTACATTTATTTAAAAGGTGGTCCGTCATTTCCATATCTCTCTCACAATCAGTGCATGTGACGCCTACTTACTGGATCTCACTTTATGACTGCATATTCTAAGACAAGATTAACTCGCTTCAGACATTGCACTAGCTTATCATATGCTTCCCTCCTTACTTCGTCCTTATTCTTGCGATAGTTACTCAGAGCTTTTCATTTTTAGTATTTGCTATCCATTAAATCATCTCCACCTCTCTGACATTGCACCTAACGCTTATCGTGCATAAAGTTTAATGCATGCTCTCAGCATCACGAAATTTCGTCCTGGAAATTAGCACTTGACTACAGGTATGATCTTTTAGCAGCATGATCTTTTTCAACAGCAAAGGAGTTCGTTAAAAAACCACCTTTTATACTTAAAATGGGGATGACTAATTCCATACCTCGTTTATTAAAGTTAACCTCTTTCAATTTCCTTACGCTTGTTCTTTGTGTTGTGCTTGCCTCATGGTTTGCAGTCTTTATGGATCTGGTATATTTAAAGAGTTGAATAGCCGGTCACCTGCTTATGACACTGCAGCTTAAGTATTGCACCCACTATCATTGCCATAGTAGCATTTGGTACAGTAGAGGTTTGTAATGAATGTAACGAGATGTGCAGCTCATGAAATAATTGTTGAGCAACGAATGTTGTTGGAGCTAGTGATTCAACAAGAGGACTCCTCTTTAGAGGGGCAACGAATTGCATCAAGGTTGCTGCAACAACTTAGACACATCAATTTGTTGAAACATTGGCTCCAACAACACGCTTTGTTCAATGGTTTGACATTTATTCAAGCCGCCATCTTCAGCTCAACTTTTGTCGCGTTAAGATGTACAGGATATACAACTGTCATGTTTTCTGATAGAATTCAAGAGCTATTGACAGCAAGCCTTGCTTCTCAATTTAATTCTCATCCTTTACGTTTACTCTTTAATCTTTGTCATCTTCAGCCTTATTATATGTGCACTGCAGCAGTAGCCCTTCGCAGTTGTCTACAATTTGCCTCGTCTTGTGCGAGCCGATTCCATTTTATACATGCGCAATTCTTCATTTCTTCACCCACATAATTCTCGGCTTTCTCGGCAGCATTAAGTACGAAAATTGTAACTGTTAAGACTTTTGCTTCAACATCATGACAATAATTGAATAGAATTGGTAATGCACGTAAATAAATACTCTTGCAGTTAGAACGTAGTGTGTTTAACCCTGAGTTCTTGTGTACTATAGCAATAAGTCTTCGTGAAATCATGCTGCTTGTTCTTCATATAATTAGAACGAGTCCAGAAATATTTGCAAAATACCGTTTCTGCTTTTTTTTCTGAAACAGTGATGCTAAGGGAGGCCATGTGCACATGCACCATGGCAATGTTTAAATGTGTATAAATTCTGAACATTGCTGTTGCTCTAGGTGTTTTCTTTCACTTCCTTTTCAGACGTACAGAAAGGAGCGAAGTGGAGCTGTCCATGGGCCGTGCACACAGTTTCATAAGCAGGCTTGCAACACTTTTGACAAATATGTTCCTGAATACATCTGCCAAAGTGGCATTTAAAGAAGCATGTAGTAGTGTACTTCACTGTTTATTTGGCATGAAGCAGCAGGTATGCTTCCGTCATCAGCAAGTTCACACAGTACAGTGCATCTACACATGGCATGCTACCCCCACATCTACCAGCTCGGGATGTGTAGCTTGATTGTAAAATGTTTACTTTGACTTAACACAACAATTATTAACAAAATGACATGAAAGTTTTGCCACCTATGCAGGCGACATTCTCAGTATACGCTGCCAAATATAAGCGGAGTTTGACCAGTCCATTAGTAGCACATTTCCTTGTAAACATCTCGTAGAGGGCTGCTGTTGTTGCAAGCCAATGCGCCGTGATGAATGAACCATGATTCCAAGATTTTTCTTTTCCTCCGACCTTTGTACACGAGGTAGCATCGTCGAATTGATTAGGTCAAAGTTATGCCTTGTCATTCAGCAGCGTTCAACGAGCTCCGTCTTAGAACATGTTGCATGGGTGGTTTTCGCAACATCCTCTTTGTGTTCTTTAACCTTCGATTACCTTCTTCAACCCATTTCGCCTATGCAAGTTGTGTCGCAATCCCCACATTGTACTTCGTAGATGATCCCGCTCTAATCTTCGGCGGTGTTTGTGTATACCTTGTCCTTAGGACATGTGTTCACAAAGCCCAAAGACCGCACACCTGCGGATGATTAGAGCAGGGTATTCTACAGAGTACGTTGTGGGGTTCATGACACCACTTACATCGGCGAATTGGGCAGGAAAATGCCAAAGACGTTCAAAGAACACAAAGTGGGAATGTTGCTAAAGCCACCCATGGAGCGCATTTTAAGACAGCTTGTTGAATACTGCAAGACGACAGGTTATAGCTTCGACCTTAACAATGCGACGATGCTGGCTCAGGAACGAAGGTGGAGGAAAACTATTGGAATTATGGTTCATGCGTCATGAAGCATCTGCTTGAAAAACAACCACAGACCCATACCGAACGTGTACGTGGACGTATGTGGCTAGTGGACTGGTCGACCTCCGCTCACTTGTTGCCAGCGTATACCGAGACTGCCACCTGCATAGGTGGCAAAGCTTCTATGGGATTTTATGGTGCAGTTGTGGTACAAAACAGTTATTTTGCATTAAGGCAAATGTGCCGTATTATATTGGACAGTACGGGCAGACCAGTCTTTAGTATCTTAACGTAGGAGGCACGTAAGAAGACCTTCTTTGAAGGAAATTGTTTTATTCTGGTCACGGAACAGTGCTCTCATTCAAACAAAGCGACGGAGTGCTTTGTTTTATCTGTGGTAACGAAAGCACTTCGTAAAAAGACTCCTTTTTAGAGAAATCGTTTAATTCAGATCGCGGAAAAGTGCTCGGCACCGCTATACCTTCAGCTTTGTCCGTGTTTAGGGGCCAGATTTTTTGCAGTGTAGGGCGTACGCTACTCGAAGCCGCGCTGCCAGTGACAAGCGCAAGTGCGTTCACTGCAAGCCAACCTCGTCCGCATTTGAAGTTTGTATCTTGATGCATGCGAAGAAGCGAAATCGAATTGACGACGACCCAACAGTTTTGAAGTCCTGCACTCTCGTCGTCTTCTATCAATGGCTGATGTGTCGACGCGAAACTTTGAGCGTGAACGGCTGATACGCAGAAAGAACACTATCTTTTGCGACCGTGTCGAATGAATGTGAGAATAAAGCGCAGCTTTTTAGTTTCTGTCACGGAAATAGACACGACGCCTGCAGAAAGGCATTTCTGCCTTCCTCTTGAGCGATGCACTCGGTGCACCTGTCGTCCTAGAAATATAGATGCCTGTAGCAGGAGCAATGCCCGTGATTTGACTGGCCCGGACACACGCGCGGGTTTTTCAGTTGGCTGTCCATCACTCTACCTGCAAGCTTGTTGCAACTACAAAATGCGCTTGTGAGAACCATGCGGCACGCGTGTAACAACACCTTCTGTTGCATTCGTAATGTTTCCGTGTTTCGAAGACACGTGATTTAAGAGTACGCGGAGAGAAGCCGCCGCCGGAGTGCAATAGTATGCGCTTCCTATGATTGTTGGACATGGCTTTCTCTATGCTGCAATGATCGACAGGAGTGTCGCACTTTTATTCGGGTACACTTATCATTGTGCCCGTTCTTGTAGCCGTCGAACACCAGATTTGCTAGGCAGTGTTGCCGGCGTAAAGAAAAAGCGAATGAATGGCAAAATATAACAGAAATACAGGTGTACGCAAAGAATTCAGGCAGGTTTAATGTAAAGAGCTCGTGATGCTTCGTGACGGATGGATGCAATACAGCGCAAATTCAGAATAAATCTCTGTTTCTCTGATTTCACTGATGGGCAGCGCCAAGGGCCAAACTAACAGACGTGCTAAATAAGACTGAAGTTCACTTCAAGACATGCAGTGGCTTGATTAGATGAAAAAAAAATGCTGAACAGAGAATGTCGCTCGACGCAACGCTTCGGCAAGTGGGCATGTCAAATCGCTGGCGCTACTGACATTTCTTGTTCAACCATTTTAGGGGCGAAGTACGTTAGGGTCTCGGCGTGTCGGCATGCATCGGCGTCTGCTGTCGGGACGGTCCGTTTGCTTGAGCGCATGAGAGGGCGCCACCGCCTCAGCACTCGCCGTGTGGCGAAAGAGAGCGAACGGCGCGCGTTGACTATGGAAACGCTCTTTCTGCGATGAACGCTGAACTACAAGCTCTCAAGGAACTAGAACGCGCCCTCGCCCGCGAGAGACAACGGCGGCGCAGGCAGCGTCTGCTAGCGAGTTTCTTGACTGAAAAACCGACTGCCCGCGCTGCACAACCGTTCACCGGCCACCCCATATATATATAGGCACTGGATCTCGACCTGCAATGTGGTGCCGGTGGGAGATTTCTCTTGAGCGTAGTTGAACGATAAAGATTCGCAGCTTGCACGTTATCTAAAAGCGGACTGCAGGTCTCTGTGTCTAGTCTTCCTTTTGTCCCTCATCGATCATTAGCAGCGATTTTGCTGTCGGAAACACCGGCGCACACTGCATGCTTCACCCCTCCACAGGTTTCCCATCAGTGGAGCTGAAACACCCTTCCCTACATGCTTCGCCTCTCCCTATTTTTTTTTTTTTTCATACCGGACGGACTAGGAAGTGATAAAAGCCGGCAGTTAAATTCAACTTCAGGTGTTCTAAGGATTCACAGATAGTTTATCGTGAAACCTCCCATCATTGAATGTAGCTGGTGACTGAGCTAGAAGTCCTATAGTCTGAGCGCGTCTATGTCTGTCGTGTTGCGTTGGGTAACGTCGTGGCTGGGAAGCCACTAGTACGGGATGATTGATGCCGATTCAGGCGAGAGAACTGAGAACGAGTCTTAGAAGTTGCATTGCCATCAATAACGTTGCGCGACATGTACTAATTTGGTCTCTGTACCGGTCTAAGGAAAATGGGTGTTTGTGTTTCGTCACAAGTAACATATGAATTAACTTTCTTCACAACGCTCGACTTCGATTGCATCATAGAGATTTTCGTTGGGAGCACAATTCTGGAAGATTATATTTCCCCTGGCCAAGAACCATGATCGTTGATACGTCGACTCTGTCTCGCGCGCATGTTTTCACAAACTTCAGGCTTACACAAGAATAAGCGCGCTGTATTGAATATCAAGTAATTCCGAGTCATTGTAAGCAGTCGCATTAAGAATTGTTAAGCAAACACGCACGTTTACGATCGCGAGTTGTATGTTTGCGCAGCAGCTCCCTCGCACGCCCTTTGTGCACGCAGTCAATCGGTCGCTGCTTGATACGAAACTTTTGAATACGTGGCTTTCGTGAATAGCACGGTTTCAACACCGCGGCTTGTTCAAATTGTCGAGCGGTGTGCTTGTTTCCTAGGCTCCTTTGGGGTTGCATTGTTCTGCGTCTTGCATTTATACGGTAACCGGCAGGTTGAATTTGTGTGAAGGGGCGACCTCTCTTTCACACCATTCGTTTGTAGATGCAACCTATGCCATCAAGCCCTACATCTGACTAGACCGATTGGTCGTTGATCTCCATTTATGAATTATCAAAACTACATAAATTCTAGGCCATGTGTGCTACCTAGGGCTGTTTACTTCCCATCTTTAGCCACGGAAAGCGGAGGACCAATGGCAGGCCGTTGTGATAAGCACGTCACTGCTCCATTTTCATTTTTGCATTCATTGCGGAGCTCGGTTTGTTTTATACTTGACCAACGGGGAGGGGCACTGCGTTGCAACCTCCCTAATGGAGAACCCTGCGCACGCCTATGGAGCTGAGGCAGATCAGGAAGTAAAAAACAGAAATAAAGCAAAAATACGCGCGTTTCATCGCGCTGTTGAAGACGCTGCTCGTCCATAAAAATTGGACTACAACGTTGCTTTTGACACATCTACTGTATCGTCTCAGATGATCAGAGATGATGACGAAGTGCCTTTCTATAGTGTAACACAGCTGAGACCGTGGTCATTTTTTTTTTTCTGTTGTTCCTGCCCCATCGAATGGGCTGCGTTTCTATAGTGACAGCGAAGACGCCGAGGTATCAAAACAAGTATGACAGCCTTGCACTAGTGGTGCCAAGCCTAAGCGAAAAGGCGTTCACGCCTGGCACCACTAGTGCATAGCTGGGCGGCCTTCCTTGTTTCTTTTATTTAATTTTCTTTCTTTTTTCTCTTCCTCTCTGTTTCTTGTATTTTTTTTGCCTGTTGCTTTCTATTTCTCTCTTTCTTTCTTTTTCTCTTTCGGCCTTGCTCTCTGTTTTTTCTCTCTCGTTTTCAGCTCTGTTTCTTTATCTCTCTTTCTAAATCTTTCTATCTTTTTATGTCTTTATTCCCTTTATTTCTCTCCATTTTTCTCTTTCTTTCTATCGCTATATCTTTTTCTATCTCTTTCTCTCTATTTCACGTGTTTCACGTGCTCCAATTCGCCGAGCAGAGTTTTCGTTGTACTGTTGTACCTATTGTACTGTGTAGTGGCGCTTTCCCAATTCCTGTGGCGCGTACCCCCCCTGTGGTTTTCTGCGGACACCAAAGTTTTTACGGCCGGCCTAAACAGTTCCGCTGTTGAGAAATCTAAGGCTTTGTGCAGCGAATCCACAATATAATTAGGAGGCACGTCATGGTGGAGGACTCTCGACTAATTTTGGCCACCTGAAGTTCTTTAACGTAGAGCAAAATTTAAGTAAACCGAGGTGTCTGATCCTGGAAACGCTGAAGTCATGTGTGCAGGCTTAGTGGTGTGTGCCCTGCGTGCGGAGAACCACCAAATCGATACTCATCCACCAATGACAGTCATCTTTTGAGGTAGGAGACGTTCTTGGCCTCTTAGAAAAAAATTTTGACCATCGGGTATTCTTTAACGTGCACAGCCATTGCACAGTACACGGGCCTCTAGCATTTGGCCTCCATCTAAATGCAACCGCCGCGGCCAGGATCGAACCTGCGGCCTAGTTTGTATGTAACCGTAGACGTTTGCCCTTATTCTCGTCTTTAAAAGCTTGATTTTTGTGGGTTGGCTAGGCAAATCAAGGTCATTGGCGCAAAAGCGGCTTGGTGTATTATGTACCAGCTAGGACACTTTTTTGCTGTACTAATGTATTATAATAATTCATGCGCGTAGCATAGCCAGAATAAACAAAGGGCAATAAATTGATGTACTTAAGGCGATACGTATGTATTCAAGTATACTAGAAATGCACAATGAGGGTAAATGACCTCTTATCGCGACCCATGGGCGATGTATGACATATGCGTGTTGTACGGCTTTATTAAATGCTGCGAGTGAACACATTAGAACAATCTAGCTAAACAGGTGTTTTATGTTAGCGTTTATGCTCGAGCTGGCATTTCTAACACGCCTACCATGACGTTCGTAAGCATATTATAAGCTGGCCCGTCGGAAAATAGAGCGTAGTACATGCGTCGAAGTGGTCTGTATGCTGCGAAGCGGACAAAGTAATAAATGTAATAAAAACACGATACAATCGCTGCGTCGCCTTCCTTCTTGTGCTTCGTCCGGGTTGATCTGCCCGCACCACAAAATGCTCATTTGCAAGCTCGTACAGCTTGCTGTTTTATTATAGCATATGCCCCCTAACCCCCTTCCCTCCACAAAAAGAAAAATAGTCACAGTTTCGCCGCAAGGGCGAAGCAATTAATGCGATAGCAAGAAACTAATGCTACACGAAGTGAGGCTCGACAATGGATACTCTCAGTTTGAACAGCGCTCCTGTTGCAAAGGCGACCGAAGCAGCGAAGGAAACTTGCGTGCTTCAAGTGTCGAGCTGTGACACTTGATAGTTTGCGCTCATCTTCTGTTTGTTCGTTTAGCGGCGTCCCTTGAGCTCGAGTGGCTTTCGTACGCTCTGTAACATGGGCGCGGACATCACGGTGAAAGCTTGAAACATCCCTCTTCCCCTCACCACGAGAAAACCGCGCGAGCAGACAGCGGAAGGGCAAGGTTCTCCCTGCGCAAATATAACAAGAAGCGAGCGAGCTCGCCGACGCGCTCCTCGTGCCATCTCGCTGGTAATGAAGAAACGCTTATAAGCGCCTGCCGTCTCTGAGTCCTGCCATCGGTAAAGGGTGTGTATATAACGCTCGCCGTTAGCTACCTGAAGGATCTGCGCTTTCTGGCATAGTGGTTAGCGTCGCGCGCCATTTGTTTTAAAGTTATGTGGGCGTTAAGATTAGTCTCTTGTGTCCCACACGTCCGATTCATACTAATTTTTGAAAGTGGCTTAATCTGTAAATATAACAGAAAGACGTTCTCTTCTTCGTTTTCGTGCTCCCCATTTCCTCCGTTTAGAGTTTCTCCGCCATGTCGTCGCGTTATACAGGAAGGCCTGCTTTAGCAAGAGTGCGTGGCTAAAATGAAGACGTTAGGACGGCGGCGGTGATTTCACTTTGCCCCAATGAATTGCGTTCCCTCGTGAAGTGGTGACGTAGTGCTGCGTCATAGCTGGACGACGAAGTTAAATGCCGCAGAGAGACCTATTAGATAGGGGAACCTCACATGGGGGAACCTACTTATGTGAGTGCTGGTCGAGAGGCCATAGCCATTGTGCGCTTTCCCTTCTGCAGGCGTCCTGTGTGCTCCTCTCTTGAATCCACACTGATGCCCCCTTCTCAACATCATACGTCAGCAACCCTCATCTGCCACCCCCTCCCTCTCTAGTCTCTGATTACAGTTCAGGAAGCCAGCTGCAGTTGTCGATGTGAGGAGCAGGAGTAGCTGAGGAAAACTTCATTTTCACGGACAACCCACGCCACCTCTTTCCAAAGTTGTTCTGCATAATATTGACCCGTTGTCACCGCCCGCCCTATAAAGGTAACCTGGAATATCTTAATTTTACGTTATATATATATATATATATATATATATATATATATATATATATATATATATATATATATATATATATATATATATATATATATATATATACATCCCCAATTAGTGTTCTCTGTAGGCGGTTCTTTTTTTTCTGTTTGATGTCCTTTTCTTTCTTCGTTTCATTCACTTAAAATATATTTGATTTTGCCGGTAGTTCTACATCTGTGGCTGAGGAATAAAAATATGCATACCGAAACGCGTTACCTGTATTTGTGCTGGTTACGTTTCAAAATAGGTTAACCTACCGAAAACGACGACGTGACAGCCACGATTCGAGCGACACCCTGTCATGAATGTCTCGAGTCAGACTTAACCGAAATAGAGCACATTCGGTTAGCTTGGAGAAAAGTGGAGCTGGCTTAAAGGAATAAAAGTGTCGAATCTCAATCCTCCGTGGATGGGACGACAAGAAATAATCGCAAGTCCCACTTTTGTCGTCGTAACATGAAACTGATTTCTGCCTTTACAAACAAAAGAAAGAAAACACAAATCTAGGTAGGCACTGTAGAATGCTTGGGCGAATACCCAAAGCGGGGACGTGGAGGGTGGAGGGTGTGGATACGTGACTCTGATGGCCTGTCAGCACTTCCCCTTCCCTTCTGTTTCACTTTCCCGTCTTATCTTTCAACCTCCTCCAACAGTGTCCCCCTGTACAGGGCAGCATCGATTTTCTTTTCTGTTTTACCTCCCTGCATTTCATATATATATATATATATATATATATATATATATATATATATATATATATATATATATATATATATATATATACATATATATATATATATATATATATATATATATATATATATATATATATATATATATATATATATATATATGTATATATATATATATATATTGCTGCATCGTTAGTGTCTGTGGTGGAGGCGGGGATGATTACAATTATGAAATCAATCTTTCAACCATGTTCATAAATTGTTGCATATTCACCAGTAAACGATAAAGACACAACGGGACGTGCGCTTTCTCGTCCGTGTCTGCCAGCGCTATGATACCTTTTGACGCGCTTAATCGAACTAGGCTAAGAAGACACTTTCTACAACTTTAGTTTTATTCGCTTACCCAAGTTCAAAAAGGTACCATCTACCTCGGCCGTGCAAAAAAAATTTAGGACCCTCTAATCTGCTCACAAGAGTCTTTGTCTCTTTTAACAATGTTTATAACCCGTCGTGTGGTGCAATCCCGCACGCTGCAGTGAATGCCCTGCATTTCTTCTCTCTCTTCCCTCCTCTCTATTTCTCATCTTTCTATTCCCCTTCCCCTATCCCCCAGTGTAGGGTAGCCAACCGGAAGTGTTTCTGGTTAGCCTCCCTGCCTTCTCCTTTTTCTGTTTCCTTCCCTCCTTATAAGCCGTCGTAACAAACTTGCGGGTAAACACGAAGTAAACACTTAAGCACGTCATAAACTTGAGACTGAGAGTGACGGAGCGGGTTCTATTCGCGGCTACGCGGTGGCTTTTCGACGGGGGCGTAGTGAATACACATGTGTGCATAGCTATACGTGTACATTTAAGAACACTGCAGTCACTTACAACCTAAGATTAAGTGTAATCTCGACCCACAACCATCACTGTCCCACCCCGAGAGAACTTGCGTAGATGCCCTATCCAATCGCATTTCTTTTTTTTTTCATTTCCGTGACGCCAAGCATCTCTCGCGTATTTCAGGCAGGTTACCTCCCCATGCAGACACATGTTCGTGTCGTTGTTTTTCAGTAAAAACTTGAACTTTCTGCCCAATTTCAACGAAGATTGCAACGTCACAGTTGAGCAAATGTATAACATTCGATGTACGGGCGACCAACTTTTCTTTCATGGTATGCGTAGTACTTACGTTAGCAGCGAAAAAGTACTTGCGGTTAGAACGGAAACCAACCACCGCGACTGGTGCACAGATTAATGGCAGGCGCGCCGCTGTTCTGGGAGAGGATCTCGTGTTTATTCCTACAATGTAAGCGACTATAGGCGGTCGAAATTGATTCAGCGCTTCCCACGGCGGCGTGCCTCAACACCATATCTTCGTTTCTGCTCGCAAGGCCCTCGATTTAAATTTTAGTTTTAAACACTGACGGCACTCAGGCTAACGCATCCTGCATATATTAAAGGCATCGCGTCACTCACTGCTGTTGCCGGAAAACAGCCATCTGTCCTAGGGTTACTACGCATGGTTCCACCGTTCAAGAGCCATCCGTAAACAGTGACTCTACTCTGTACAACTGCGCAGTGCCCCCATTTCGCTTCTGTCAGCCGTGTCCTATCTTTTGCGTCTTTCACTTGTAACTTGTCGTGCTGCCAGCCCTTTCATCAGCTTTGCTCTAAAGAAAGTTCTTCAATGAAGCCACGCCGTATTTGCATAAGATGACCTCGTTTCGTCTTTTCAGCAAAATCAATCTCCGTCGCCTTTTCACCGGATTCTGTCCTCCTCTTATTAAGACGGGAAAACATCTGTCCTTCCTCTTTATAGGACCTTGACCGCTCTTCGGATGTACCCGTATGGCTATATTTGTTTTAGAGACCATACACGTCCACGAATTGTGTCCATACAGGTATGTTTTCATAAATGTAAACATTTAGACAGAGATCTGTACTTAATCACAAAGTCATTATGATTTTGATCCACTAACAAAGAAGCCAAATATAATGAAAACAGTTTGATTTCAGTTAAAACAGTCCACCAGGCTTTTTCCCTCTAAAAAAACATAAGAGCAATCCCTGCATAACACTGTCTTTGACGGCACGGCCCCAGTCAGAGCTCTACGCTCAGTCTTAGAGGTTGTGTATTGTGCGTTTTCAACCGATCACGCTGCCAAATACTGTTCTTCATACTATGGACACTGGGTAATGAAGCGCTCCACTGGAGCGTCGGAATGATTGCACATTTAGCGGATAATACTTTCCCCAGAAGGACGACAAATTCGCCACCAGGGATGCGCTCGTTCTCAGCCAGCACACAGAAGGGCATTCCACTCTGACAAAGTTATATAGAAGTTTTGAATGCATTTACACATCTGTGTGTACCCCTCTGTACGTATACCTTTTATGAATATCCTTTCCTCAAAAGCAGCAAGTAATGCCTTGCTAAAGAATTACTTTTTGACAAACTAGTTGGTTTGTCATCATCATGAATCCTAGCCTATCTTTTATGTCACTGCAGGACGATGACTACCCGATGATCTCCGATTTACCCGGTCTTGCGCTGAGTCATTCCAATTAGTTCCTGCCAACTTCTAATTTCACCGCTCCATCTAACTCGCTGCCATCTTCGGCTTGCTTTCCCTTCCGAGTAGCAGGCCAGAGCATACTATCGCTCATACAGGCCGAGCATACAGGCCGACCTCTTTGCCTTTCTGTAAATAAACCCCTCTCTCTGCTCCGGTGGGCTAAGTGACCAGTAGTGACCAGTGGGCTAAGTGACCAGTGGGCTAAGTGACCAGTAGCAACAACTGCAGTTTGCCTACCATAATATTGAAGTGCCTGCTGTATGCGCTTCAGCGCATCCTTACGCTTCGATGAAATTTATTTTCATGAGTAGATATTTATAACGTACCGCGTGAAGAAATTGACGCCAGGTGCACAAAAAGGAGTAGCGATAGGAAAGACAACAGTATACTAACTGTCGTTTGTTTCTTTTCCAACATAAATTTAAAAAAGCATAAGGTTTTCCAACCTTATAAGGATATTATTACTCGCTGTACATAAACAAAATTGTCTTTACATTTGTCACCCAATGCGCTAACATCTACAGGCGAGAAATAGATGTGCATGAACGAAAGAAGGGAAGCTTTTTCGAGGGGCTTGTTTTCTTTTTTTAACAAAAACAAATCAATCCAATAGGCAATTAGGCTAGAGCATAGGGGTCATTAATTGCCGTCTTTAACTGTACTGTAAGAATAATGGCACTACACTACAGTTAATTATTATTACTCTACTGTTAAAGACAGCAAATACGTGTGCATGTCGTCTAACATCATTTCGATTAATATATTAGGTTAATTTAATGCATTTCTTTCTTTATCTTATACTTGTTCTTTCCATAAGTTCTACAAAAATACCTTTCGGCAATGTTTTCACAGGGGCCTCCACTCGCTCCTCAAAATTTTGCCGTTTTTAAAATGTTGGGACAGGGCGAGCTTCCTAATTCGCCGGGAGATATCATTTATATTATATTTATGCCTGTCTTTTATACTCGTGCATGTCTTGCAATGAGGCAGCGCTGCGCCACTGAATTCTTTATGGACAAATGAAAAAAAAACCTATCTTACTTGAATTTCTTCTTTTAGTTATGTTTTTCATTTTTTAGCATGTAGGACATCAGTGAAGTGCGCATTTGCGAACACCCTAAAAAATGAAGAAGCACATCAAACAACTTGTTCCAGACCAATCATCAGTGATTTTCGAGAAGCGGCGGAGCCTTGAAAGCACAAATGCTTAGTGACAAAATGAGAAAATCTCTTGAGCAAGTTCAATTCGTTTGACTGGGTTCGTTTTTCTTTTTTCTTTTCTTCTTTTTTTTTTGATGGACCAGGCGCTGATTAGGAGCAGGCCGAACCACTGTAGTGAGCAAATTAAGAGACGGCCTAAGTAAATAAAGATAAGCGAAGTAGAGGAAGAAAGAATGAAAGAAACCCTGGAGAAGAAGAGAAGTGAAAGAAAGATTGCTCAGCAAGCTCTTTCAGGTTTAAAGGTAAATCAAATGTGACGTGGAGACGACGGGCGGCGCGCTCCACGTCCTTTCAATACCGGCAGACGCGGTGGCAGCGACGACATCTTTCAAAAGCCATTACACGAAATTACAAAACCGGATTCTCGTTTCGTTCATTCGGCCCGCAGCTTTCGTGCTGCACCAAGTTTGCTAGCTTTCTTTTTTTGTTTGTATTTGATTCTGCCAACTTTAGAAGATACCGAAATCTTGTTCGTTTGCCCGGTTTTTGTCTCGTCAATTTGTTCCTCATCCGCCGCTCGACGTCTTCTCTCCACAGTCCTTTTAACCTAACGTACTAGTGTCAAAGTACAAGTTAGTAGTGAAGAACAGCACAAAAAGAATGACAGAAGAGATGTGTGAGTTCAATTTTCGCCGGCGCAATCTCCATCTTACGTGGGGTATCTGTGCGCGAAAATCTCTCAGTTGTTTTTTGTACCTACACCGTGTTTTCTTTCTTTTTTTCTTGATACTTCGATAGCTTGCCCTTAGGCATAGAAAAATATGGTGTCAAAAATACGCGAACAAATATGATTTGCGCAGAAAGTCTAGCGAGAAACGACGAGATGGTCCGTGGATCGAACGCGGACGAGGCCAGATGGTAAGCCAGGCATGTGGCCTGTTTCACTGAGCCGCCGAATATGGCTTAATTGCAGACATGCAGGGGCAAGTCCACAGCAAGTGTGTCACTCTCAGATTGCGAATTGTGATGTCACAAAATAGGCACGATGCACGATGGGGGCCGCGGTATCGTTTCGGCCAGAGAGTGGTCATAGTCGGTTGAGCTTAATCCCGGCACGAAGCTTCCGTAACGGAACATCCATCGGCGGGCTAAACCGCCAGGAAAATGTTTCGTTGGAGAAAAATTTAAAGCACTAATGAAATCTGGTGCAGTAGAGATAACCTCTTGTATCTCTATGGGTGACGTCACCGTGACGCACTGTTCGCGCCGGTGTTTCCTAGAACTCACACGAAAATCATTGGGTATTCCTTAAATAGCGCAAATTGCCTCAATAATATAGAAGTAAATTAAGTTGTAAACACGTTTATTGGCGGGCACTCGGCGACGATGCACGACAGCGACAGTCAAGGCGGGGGCCGACTCTCAACAAGAGCTGCGTTCTCTCCGGAAGGAGCCGAAGAGCGCGACCCACTAGAAGGTGCTGGAGAGGACAACCTACTGCAGAGATCCAAGGCTTCGCTACAATTACCCCGGGTACGAAAAGGGAGCCGCCTGGCGACCTAACAGCTTGTCACTATGAGTGGGTCATGGTAGGCCTTGAGGCGCTCCACGTTGACAATGTCGCGCCCTCTACGGCGCATATCCGAAGATGGTTCAATGGGTTCGATCAGGTAGTTTACAGGGGATGTGTGTTCGACGACACGGTAGGGACCTTCGTATTTGGGCAGTAGTTTTGAAGAAAGGCCCGTTGCAGTGGTAGGGATCGAGAACCATACGAGTGCTCCAGGGAGGAACGTGGGCTCAGAAGTCGTTGTGTCACCACGAATGCTCCCCCGCCGCTTTTGGTCATGTGTAGTAAAGGTCTTGGCAAGTTCGCGACACTCTTCAGCAAGTCTGGCTGTGGCAGAAATAGGCGCACACTCAGATCGATGCGGCTTGTATGGAAGGATTGTGTCGATTGTGGGCGACGGGTGCCTGCCATAAAATAAGAAAAAGGGGGAAAAACCAGTAAACCTGTCATTCTCGTTGCGAATAAGGACGGCTCTATGCAGTTACGTGTGCACTACCGACGACACAATAAGATCATCCGTAAAAACGTTTATCTCCTACCTCCAATAGGCGACGCCATTGGCAGCCTGCAAGGAGCAGAATTATTTTCATCGCTCGATTTGCGCTCAGGGTACTGGCAAGTCCCCATGGCTGATGACGCTCGACTGAAGACAGCGTTTGTCACGCCCGACGGCTTGTACGAATTCAACGTCATGCCGTTTGGGCTGTGTAATGCGCCCGCGGCCTTTGAGCGCATGATGGATACCGTATCTTATAAGTGTAGAGACCTGGGCTAGTTGGTTAGTGTTCATAATTGCAGGGTTTTGCGAACAGGCAATGGTGCATCCGTTCCACGTGCTTCGATTACAGTGGCTTTGATTTGGCTGTATGTTTGCTTTTTATCTCTTTTTCCTCGCATATATTTTGCCACTTTGCAAAATAAAGTCAGTTGGAAGTCAGCGCTCTTTCTGTCTACTCTGTCCTATTTCCTATGTTCGCGCGCTGCAAAACCCTGCAATGATGGATACCGTTCTGCGCAACCTGAAATGGCACACGTGCCTGTGCTACACTCTTAAAAAAAATGGAGTGACCCTCTCTCCTTTAAGGGAGAAACGGCGATACCCCAATGTTCGTCTTCAAATGGAGAAACCATTCCTCCCTTTTCAATGGAGAAACCGTCAAAATCAAGATGGCTGACGCCAAGCCAGTGAAGCGAGCAATAGATTTAGGCCTAGCGAGCGCATCGATTCTCGACTGATAAAGAGTATGCGGCACTGGCAGTCACAAAAAACGGCCCCGCTGAGCTTAATGTCGAACGCTATGACAATAAAATCAAGCAGACAAACCTGTAGCGATGAAAACCTCGCGAAACGGAACGACGAACTCGTACGTTTCGCTCGGTCAGCGAGACGGCGTTCACTTTAAAAGAGACGGGTACTGCAAAGGGGCTCTCACCTGGAGACTGTACGTTACGCTTGCTGTCTTTATTTGTCGAAGCGTCACACGGTGTAGCGACGTTATCCACGCGTTTGTGCCTCCAAAATGTACATTCTGTCGCATCAAAACAATCCCGGCGCAGCAGAGCATAGTTTCGATAGATAGATGTTCAACTTCATATAAGTAGGTGGCGCTATGAGAGCGCCTCGGCCGCGAAGTAGGTGGTAGCTGGCGCCATCCAGAGGGATTAAACAATACTAAAAAAAAGTTGTTTCTGACTGAGGCGGAGTACGTCGATACTGCACACGGCATTTCAGGGAGGTGGGCCCATTCATGGATTACTCAAGGACACCGGAAAGTTGATACGCACATGTTCACTAGGCAGACACATAGTACGCACATTCAATTCAATACATACACAATTCATTCGCATGTATAAAACCTACAACACAAACAATTCACTACAGACGCATACGTATAGACGTTTACACATACCCCTCTAAGGAGCGCTGGCCCTTATATAGTCACTGAATTACAGTGGACCATATTGGCACAAAAATGCGTCATTTTTCTTCAACTCTTTACGATTTCATGGCTGCGTCACAATATACGCCGACATTATTAAATGTTAGCTATGGCTTAGCCAAGCGCACCAGTTAATCTAAAGCCGCATGATAATGAACAATATAGTTACAGAGAGTTGATTAGTTAGTGCGAAAACGACCATATTGTGAACCGTTCATACCATTCCGGCGACATTTTGAAGTAGCGCCATCTTCCGACAGCGGCCACAGATGAAATTTCTCTTCTTATTTCTTTATTTTCAATAGTTACTGTGTGAGGGCGCAACATCGGCAATATAGTTGATTCCGTCGCCTTCGTCTGCCTTCGTCGCGTCGACTTCGTTGAGTGGTTTGGCGTTAACATCTGTTCACATTCTGTTCATGCGTTGACCACAAGTATGGCGATGGGCCATGGATTCTTTCAACTGCTAGCCCTTCAGTGACAATGCTTCTGATGCGGTACGGCCGTCTCATTTGTGTATACGTACGTTACAACGCGGGTCGTGCGAGGAAACAAGACAAGATGGCCTCGCACCGGACGGTGGTCTTTCGAGAGCGATGTCAGTGGCTTTTGGCATCGCGGCAGCTCGATTACTTGAGTAGAGCAACTGGCGCTACACCGCGCGAATTATGGAAAAGAACGCTACCCACACTACGTGTTCTGTAATATTTCAGTACGCTGTACCTACATGCTGCTCTGCTACTGTTACGTCACGGTATTCGCCTGGCGTGTGAAATTGTGGTCATTGTGCGACAACTGTGTAGTTGTCGTTGTGGCGGTGGTTTGTCTTGCGTTAGACTTGGAATACTCTTTTCAGAAAGGTGAGTGAGAGTGTTAGTGATTACCCACTGTGCACAGCTGTCATTAGAAGCGCATTTTGTGTTGAGTTTCGCACGCCAAAGCAAAATCCCGAGAACGAGAGATACATACTGCACGCGTGCATAAGTCGGTCCTAATTCTCAGTGATGGCATTCGTATTCCAAAACGCATGTGATTGAGAATTTTGGCTTAATTGACAGAAGTCATTGACTTATTTTTCAGATATGTGCAATTATGATGCAGGTTAACGTTAAAATGCAGCCACGGCGGCCACATTTCAATGGGGGCGAAAGGCAAAGAACACCCATGTGCTTATGTTCGGGTGCACGTTAAAGAACCCCAGTTGATCGAAATTAATCCGTAGTCCCACACTACGGCGTGCCTCATAATCATACGGTGGTTTCGACACGTCAAACTCCAGCAATTATATGTTATCGTACTTTCACGCATGCACTGTCCAGTGGTATCACGTTTGCTAAAATGTTGTAAAAGTTAACCTTCATGCTTCTTTATATTGCTTGTTGCATTGATAAGTTCTATAAGTGCTGTGTAAAACTAAAAACGCGTGCTCTAGCCAAGTATGTTAACGCCGAAAAAAGATGAATTATTGGTGTACCGTCGAAGGTGTTCATTAAAACAAGACTGTTTTGTGAAGCGGGACTTACTGTATTTATGACAAGCAGATCGTGCGCAAGCGTATACAAACAACACGAGACACACGGAAGTATGCGGCACATCGCGCACACGCCGAGCCTATATATAAAAGAAAAAGAACTCCACGCACGTTACTCAACACATAGAACAAAAACAATGAACGTCACTCGTGTGTTGCTCGCATCAATCCTATAGGTACAAGTAATTGCACGCGACTGGCCGAGATCGGTAGCACCGGATAGTCCGGTCCACGGTGTTAGAATAGGTCCGGTCTGAGGCTGCCGAGTGACCGCGAAAGGGCAGCCGCTCTCCGCAGCACGGAATCACGATTGAACTCGGCGTGCGCATGCGCGCGCGCGCAAGTCACGTGGTTGAGGAGAAAAGGAGAAAAGTTTCTCCCTTGGCGCTTGCCGCTTGCCGCAAGAGGGCGCGACGAGTAAATCGTCCGCAAAGGAGAAAGTCGCGGCTCCGAAGGAGGAACGGAGCCCGTTGCTCCATTCTCGCTCCCTTTTTTTTTAGAGTGTACCTCAACTACGTCGTCGTTTTTGCCCCGGACTTCTCCACGCATCTTCAACGCCTGCGGCATGTTTTGACGCGTTTGAGCGACGCCGGGCTACAACTGAATCTAATGAAGTGCCCATTTGCAGCACGGCAGCTGACAATACTAGGCTGCGTCGTGTTCAAGGACGGAATTCTCCCCGATCCAGCCAAGCTTCGGGCCGTGACAGAGTACCAATGCTTCGCTACAATATCAAGAGATAACTGTGAAACCCTAAGAATAGAAATCGTGAGCCTATACTACATCTTTCTAGATATGTCTCCATGTAAATCACCGGTGAAGTGCAGCTGTTTTCGCAACTATGTGGGCCGCAATGCCAGAGTAAAGTGTTTTTTTTTTCTTTTTTAATAAATCACAAGACGTCGTTTTATTGCACTTTCGTAAGTTTGCGAAAAGATGCGTACCTCCTCGAGTCATTGTCACGCGAATTACAAAGAGAGCAGAGAGGCTACATGAGAGATAGAGATTGCAGCTTAGAAAAAGCATTGGAGTCCGAATAGTATGCAAAACAGAAGTGCTTTTTGGCACTCTGTCGTCGTGTCCTATCGGCGCACATATCAATCAAGATGATGATGAATGAACGTTTATTGCACGAAACGGTATCGCCGTGCCAGTCCCGCTTCTACCCTAGGTGGGAGATGTCCTCAATCCAGGAACCCTCTGGCCTTCGCTGCGTCCTTGACAATTAAGAAATCAATTTATTTTATTATTCAAGACAATTGGGGGAACGCCATCTGTCAAGTTTGGCAGGGCCTGCACATTAGAGCGTTGGTAAACGTGGCGTTTGATAAATACAGCGCTTCGACAAAATACACCAAAGAGTTCAGGTAGATTAGTCTAAAAGGTCTTAAATCGGCTAACACTGTATCAGAAAGTAAAGAAATGATGACCACACGCCGTTGTGCATAAAAACCTCGCACAATTAAACACGTTCCTGACATAAAATTCCGCATCGTCTATAGTCAACGCAATACACTGAAAAGGGTCGCATCATGAAGAAGCAAGTGACGAGCAGGTGTGCTACTGAGTTTTGTGTCAGGCGATATAGTGGCTGACCTATCGACGGATGCGATACCTACCAATGGAGGCAGTTCCCATTCAGCTGCGGCGGTCATGGCTGGGTGCCATGACCACCGCCGAGAGATGGGACCATGTACGCGTGTCCCCAAATCCCAAAATATAACCTCCCCCCACCCCCTTCCCCCAGCCTGGTTCCCCAATTCACACTCCTGTTTGGATTCAATAAAGTTTATTCCCAAGCCCCACGGAAATCAAGAGAACTGGCAATGCAAGAAACTTGTTTGGTCTCGCTGTATATGGGTTTTGGGAAGGAAGTCACTGTATGACAACTTTTAAGCAGGTTTACCGCACACACCTATTCGCAGGAGAAATATTTCAACATAAAATTGAGAATAGGGCGGAATGTGTCGATTGTGCCTCTTAGTCGGGTACCCGCGAGGCCACAATCTGACGGTCACGTGGTAACAACACGTTCCCGAAAGAGTTATTCAGGTGAAACGGTTTTCGACCAGGACTGCAGAAAAAAGTAATTTAGCGAACCAACCAATAATTAGCGGGCTTCTCTGCACTTGACATGAGGAACTTGCATTTTGAACCTACGCAAAAAGCGCACGCCAGACTTGTTGCCAGTAAAGCATGGAGTGCCCACCTTCATTCCTCCGGGATTCGTTCGCATGCCAATTGCTTCATTCCGGTCTTATTTGTTGCGTGCAGATGAGAGGGTGGATGTGGTGGGTGATTAGCGTGGTAGAAGATTAAGTGAGACGACGGCCGCCTCTTAGAATACCGCCCCGCGAATATGCTACGAGCTTTAGGCGTGGCTTGCGGCGAACAACGCTTACCCTCGGCTTCATCAGAGTGGCGGCTAGTGCTTTCTGCGATGTATCTGTTCCTCTTGTATGAGTCAACATTACATGCACTCTCATACATCATTAAGACGCAGATTTCGCTTAATTAGTGCAGTCATTAGTATGAGCAATTGCTTCGCGAGAACCAACCTCGATCTTTCCATTAAAGTAGAAGAGACTGTGTTATCACCTTTCGCCCACGTGACACAACTTTCACTCCGTATTCTTCATAGTAGGCAAGAAAAAAAAAAGAAAAAAAAGGTGTTCGAAGAGAAAAAGCGTGGCTGCTTCGTCTACTTGTCCATGCTGAACTCCATTTTAGCGAGGGAGTCTCGTCCACGCCCCAGCAAAGTACACCTCTCATATATATATATATATATATATATATATATATATATATATATATATATATATATATATATATATATATATATATATATATATATATATATATATATATATGAGGAGTGTACGTAACGGGCGCCTGGAAAGTGCTTCCATGCTTATCCAAATTAAAGCGTAATAACATTTCGTATTTTTGCTGACATTTATCCATAACAGATGAGGTAATCTGCAAGCGTGTTGATGACTTGTGTTTACATCGTATCTCATCGATGTATATAATATTATATGCTCCAATCAACGGGAAATTTGTTCTTTCTATATCTATTTGATTTGGTTGAGATAGCAGTAATGCAGCACGGCGGAATCAGGGCGTCAATGAACGGAGGGCCAGGGGGATGGCCTGCCCCCAGTCACCTAAGAAGAGGGGGGCGCAAAGTGTGCCCCATACATTGATTTAATAGGGAGGGTGCGATGAACCTTCGCCCCCCCCCCCCCCTGAAGGGGAACCCTGTGCACGCCTATGTTCCCAGCCACCATAGCCTATTCACTCTGCTGCCGGTGCTAGCTGCCGCATAAAAGAGACGAATGGAGGACGCGTTCGGCCGTAAGGCGTGCGTTGTAACAGCTCACTTCATTTCTCATTCATGCAGCGGTCAGCTTTTAGGGGCGAAGCTCCTTAAGGCGGCACCCGTTCGTCCCTCGTCGTGCTCGTAGTAGTGAGTAACAAGTCTTACCCTTTGACCTCCAAGGTGGTGCCGGTGGGAGATTTCTCCTGTGCGTTGTTGAACAATAAAAAATTCGCAGCGTGCGCGTTAACTAAAAGCCGAATTCTTCTGTCTCTGTAGAAGTGTAAGTGTTAGCTAAAAGCCGACTTCTTCTGTCTCTCATTCCCATTAGCAGCCATTGTTTACCTCCAAGGTAGTGCCTGGTGAGATTTCTCCTGTGCGTGATTAAACAATAAAAATTTTGTTCAAAACGCCGTTGATTGATGAAATAAACCAACGAAAGACGCCAGATGTTTTGTAAAAACAAAACGAAAGAACGCCAGATGTTTCTAAAGCAAAACGAAAAAGACGCCAGCTGCTTAACGAAAGACGCAAGGTGTTTTCTAAAGCAATGGTTTTCTAAACAATGAAAATTCACAGCGTACATGTAAAATTAAAGTGAGCTGCAAGTCGTCATAACTCATCGAACCTTTAGTATTGCCGCAAGTCTTATATTTCATGAGTTGAAGCTTCACCCACAAAGACTGTGGGCAACGCGCTGCGCAGGCCTCGCCGTGATGTGTAGGAAGCTTCGCGATAGTTTTGGAACAATCCGTTAAGATTGCGCGCCGCACGAGAATGTTCCAGCTTTGTCGAGAGATAACGCCGCCAACAGCGATATCGCTGGAAAGTTCGATAGCACCTGTATAAAAGCCGACGCACTTCGCCGCTTGTCAGTTGATCGACGGACGACGCCCTGTTCGCCGCTATCATTGTACAGCGTGTATTGCTGTAGTTCTAGTTCTCATTTTCCCGGCCACAAGTTCGGCCAAATAAACAGTTTCATTCTGCAAACGCCGACTGCTTTCTTCGTCGACGTCACGACCACGTGACATCTGGTGGAGGTGCTGGGTACAAGGCTTGTCGGGGGCGTCCGGAACATGAACGAGCAGCAGAAAACCTGACGACGCAACGTAGAAACAGCGGGACAAATCGACGAAGCCGTGATCCGACGCCACGACCTAACCGCAACGCAAGACGACGAACTAGCGACCTCGATGTCCTTATCGACGGCCACAGCACCACAGCTCTCGTCGACACCGGAGCCGACTATTCCGTCGTCAGTGGGCCATTCGCCACCAAGCTGAAGAAAGTAAAGACCGCTTGGAGTGGACCCGAAATCCGGACAGCTGGAGGCCACCTGATAACACCGATTGGTGTCTGCACGGCGAGAGTCACCATCAATAACCACACTTATCCTGCGAGCTTTGTAATCCTACAAAACTGCTCCAGGGATGTGATACTCGGAATGGACTTCCTAAGTGACCACGGCGCCGTTATCGACCTGAGGTCTGAGTCGATAACACTAACCTCAGACAAAGCGCTCCCGCCCCACCCGACGCCAGGGAACCATGCACTGAATGTGATAGAAGAGCAGGTGACCGTTCCGCCGCGCTCCAGCGTCATTATTTCCGTCGGCACTGAAAAACCTGCAAACCTTGAAGGCGTAATCGATGGCGATCAGCAACTACTCCTGAATCGTCAAATTTGCGTCGCAAGAGGTATCGCCGAGCTGCATGACGGTAAAGCAAAGGTACTGCTGACAAACTTCAGCCACGAATATAGGCACCTCAACATGGGTACGACGGTTGCCTACATCGACGAATGTGTAGCCGCCAGCGATGCTTTCGCCCTCTTCGCTGCTGCCGAACCTGCTTCGACGAATAGAGGTCCCGAACCGGATTTTGACGTCAACCCGAGCCTTCCGAAGGTCAAGCAAGACCAGCTCAAAACCCTGCTCCTGCAATACAAGCACTGTTTCTCGTCGTCCTCGCGGGTCCGACAAACGCCCCTTGCTAAGCACCGCATTATAACAGAAGAAAATTCTCGACCACTCCGACAGAGCCCCTACAGAGTTTCGACGCGAGAACGTGAGGCCATAAAGAAACAAGTCGACGAAATGCTACGCGACGATATCATCCAGCCTTCAAAGAGTCCGTGGGCGTCACCCGTGGTATTAGTGAAGAAGAAGGACGGGACACTGCGCTTCTGCGTTGATTATCGGCGTCTGAATAAAATCACGAAGAAGGACGTGTACCCCCTCCCACGGATAGACGACACCCTGGATCGACTTCACAACGCAACGTACTTTTCGTCGATGGACCTCAAGACCGGCTATTGGCAGATCGAAGTAGATGAAAGAGACCGAGAAAAGACCGCTTTTATAACACCCGACGGCCTCTTTGAGTTCAAGGTCATGCCTTTCGGTCTTTGCGCGGCACCTGCGACGTTCCAGCGCGTCATGGACACCGTACTGGCTGGATTGAAGTGGCAGACGTGCCTTGTGTATTTGGACGACGTCGTCGTGTTTTCCTCGACCTTCGACGAGCATCTCCGGCGGCTTGAGGCAGTACTTCAAGCAATCAAGACCTCTGGACTGACCCTGAAGCCAGAAAAGTGCCGATTCGCATACGACGAGCTCCTGTTTCTCGGTCATGTGATCAGCAAGTCTGGAGTGCGCCCAGACCCGCGGAAAACAGCGGCCATCGCCGACTTCGCGCCTCCCACCGACAAGAAGGCCGTCCGCCGATTTCTCGGCTTATGCGCCTATTACAGACGCTTCGTCAAAAGCTTTTCACGCATCGCCGAACCACTCACGCTTCTCACGAAGACTAACGTGGAATTCAGGTGGGAACCGGAGCAAGTGCAAGCATTTGAGGAACTTAAACGACGCCTGCAGACGCCACCCATACTTGCGCATTTCGACGATTGCGCCGATACTGAAATACACACCGACGCAAGCAGCGTAGGACTCGGTGCCGTCCTTGTGCAAAAGACGGACGGGCTTGAAAGGGTTATCAGTTATGCTAGCCGGTCATTATCCAAGGCAGAAGCCAACTATTCCACAACAGAAAGGGAATGTCTCGCCATCATCTGGGCTACGTCAAAGTTTCGCCCCTACCTCTATGGCAGGCCCTTCAAAGTTGTCAGTGACCATCACGCCTTATGTTGGCTAGCTAACTTGAAGGACCCTTCAGGTCGTCTCGCACGATGGAGTCTGAGGCTTCAAGAATTCGACATTACCGTCGTGTACAAGTCCGGACGAAAACACTCTGACGCCGACTGCCTCTCTCGTGCCCCCGTCGACGCGCCGCCGCAAGACGACGACGATGACTGCTTCCTCGGAACTATAAGTGCCGACGACTTCGCCGAAAGACAACGAGCCGACGCGGAACTGGGGGGCCTTATGGAGTACCTCCAGTGCAAGACCGCCGTTGTTCCGAAGGTATTCAAGCGAGGACTGTCGTCGTTTTTCTTACGGAACGGCGTTCTCCTGAAAAAGAACTTCTCGCCACTTCGAACGGACTATCTTCTTGTCGTGCCCTCATCATTGCGACCAGAAGTCCTCCAGGCCCTACACGACGACCCGACGGCTGGACACCTCGGTGTTTCCCGCACGCTCGCCAGAATACAGGAAAAGTACTACTGGCCACGCCTTGCTGCCGACGTCGCCCACTACGTCAAGACTTGCCGAGATTGCCAGCGACGGAAGACACCGCCGACTAGGCCAGCGGGACTTCTGCAGCCAATCGAACCACCTCACCGGCCGTTCCAGCAAATCGGGATGGACCTGCTGGGGCCGTTCCCGACGTCGACTTCCGGCAACAAGTGGATCGTCGTAGCAACTGACTACCTCACCCGCTACGCCGAGACAAAGGCATTGCCCAAAGGCAGTGCCGCGGAGGTAGCCAAGTTCTTCGTGGAGAACATCGTCTTGCGTCATGGCGCCCCAGAGGTCCTCATCACAGACAGAGGTACCGCCTTTACAGCGGACCTAACTCAGGCGATCTTAAAATACAGCGAGACGAGCCACCGCCGCACCACCACCTACCACCCGCAGACCAATGGCCTCACCGAGCGTCTAAATAAGACCATCGCCGACATGCTCGCCATGTACGTCGACGTTGAGCACAAGACGTGGGACGCCGTCCTTCCGTACGTGACCTTCGCTTACAACACGGCCGTCCAAGAAACGACGCAGATGACGCCGTACAAGTTGGTCTACGGAAGGAGCCCGGCGACGACGCTCGACGCCATGCTACCCAACGTCACCGACGAAGAAAATGTCGACGCCGCCGCTTACTTACAACGTGCCGAAGAAGCTCGACAGCTGGCCCGCCTGCGCATCAAGACCCAGCAGCACACCGACAGCCGTCGCTACAATCTTCGACGACGCTTCGTCGAGTACCAGCCCGGCGACCGTGTCTGGGTCTGGACGCCAATACGACGACGCGGACTGAGCGAGAAGCTTCTTCGACGATACTTCGGACCGTACAGGGTACTTCGACGTCTCGGCGCACTCGACTACGAGGTTGTCCCCGACGGCATCACGAACTCTCAGAGGCGCCGAGCTCGACCCGAGGTCGTGCATGTGGTGCGCCTTAAACCGTACTATGCTCGTTAACGCACCTAAGGACTCTAATGTTTGCTTTCTTTATTAGTTTTCTTTAGTATTGCATGTATTCATGTTCTGTTTTTAAGCATCGGGACGATGCTTTTTCAGAGGGGGGCATTGCCGCAAGTCTTATATTTCATGAGTTGAAGCTTCACCCACAAAGACTGTGGGCAACGCGCTGCGCAGGCCTCGCCGTGATGTGTAGGAAGCTTCGCGATAGTTTTGGAACAATCCGTTAAGATTGCGCGCCGCACGAGAATGTTCCAGCTTTGTCGAGAGATAACGCCGCCAACAGCGATATCGCTGGAAAGTTCGATAGCACCTGTATAAAAGCCGACGCACTTCGCCGCTTGTCAGTTGATCGACGGACGACGCCCTGTTCGCCGCTATCATTGTACAGCGTGTATTGCTGTAGTTCTAGTTCTCATTTTCCCGGCCACAAGTTCGGCCAAATAAACAGTTTCATTCTGCAAACGCCGACTGCTTTCTTCGTCGACGTCACGACCACGTGACAGTATAAACGCGCCCGATCTCACGTCGGTGATGATGTACTGGGCAGAATTCACGGAAGATTCACGGTTTACCGATGAACCTCCGCAGCTTCGCCCACTCATCATCATTCACTCCGTGGATATGCTGTGATTTTTAGGAAACTCGACGTCCACGTATACGATTTCTTCTTCAACGTTGGACTGTTATATTGTCGCCCTCCAGTACAACTCCAACTCCACACCTTCCCGCCTTCACAGCGGGCTCACACGCAATGCTATTCGGGACTCGGGTTCATCTATCACTGACCCGTGCGTCCCCCGCTGCGCCCGTTGTATTAAGAAGAACGATGACAACGCGTGGATTAACGCGCAATCGATCAAGCGAAGTCCCGGTCTGCGGGTGCTTAGTTTAGACTTCTCCACCTCGTGTGCTGCTTTGTATGCTTAAGCTTGCTCTCCCTGGCGGCGTCGGTTGCCGGCGGTCCGAACACCTCCTGGCATACTGCATACACCGAGGGATTCCGTGGCGAAAGCGTTGAGTCAACAAGTAGTGCACGTTCCTCGTAGTGCACCGTTTAAAACGGTCCGCCAATTATACTAAATCATCGCTACGAAAGCCGACGGACGCAAGAAAGAGAGACAAGCGCTAGCGGCGTAGCCAGAAATTCTTTTACGGGTGGGTGGAGGTTACGCAAGGGAAAAGCGCTGCACTGCCTCCCTCCCTCGTGTCAGTTCTCTTTTGTTGCGCTAATTCAATAATGCAAAGGGTCTATTCAACGAGAAGTAAAGCATTGCTCGCATCTACGAGAACACTGACGAAGGCGTACGCGAGTTGACATCATAATGACGTTACCAGAACAACGCTGCTCACATGGCACCCAAAGTAAATGTTCGTGAGCCTGACTTTTACAGAAATTGAATAGTATTGAAGGAAAATGTCTCTTCCATACCCACAACAGCCGGCGATGAAATCTAGAAGCAGACTTGAGTGCTCTCAACACTGACACCAGATATACCATCTAAACAACAAAGTAGTGTTGAAACACGGTATCCGCATTTCCATCAATGCGACAGCGTACCTGCTTTCCCAAGGCATCATGATAAGCGTTAGTGCGTACATGTGGCGCATTTAGGTTCATCTCTGACAAGCTGGGAACTGTTTCCAGTACCTTCCGGAGAACTGCATTCCGCCGGTGACTGGAGGCGAGCGAGCAGCGACGGCATGGGCTGTAGTCTCATGTCGTCGCTTGGCGTCATGCTCAAAGTACCAAAATAGGTAAAAAAAAGGCGCTACACGTCATGACGACACCAAAATTATAAATAAATACTAAAATGCGTCAAAATATGGCGCACCTGCATCACAAACAAGAGAAGGTTTCCTTCCAGCCGCGGACGCCGAGCAGGCAGCACGTTTGGAACGCCAGCGCTTGCTTGTCCGTGAACGCCAGCGTCGGCGAAGGGCTAATTCGTCTGTCCGTGCCAGTGAAGCGATAGCGAAACTCCAGCGTCGGGAGTTAGACGCAGATCTACCGAAAATGAGAATCAGTTAAACTTGAAGGTGTTTTGTTGAAAATGCACATTTATGTGTCGTCACAACACATGGGGCGTGATATTATTCGCTTTGCCGTATCAACATCTGTTTTATCTTCAAAAAGGTCAGTAGTGTAGGAAGTGTATACCCAAGCATATGTTCACTGATTTTCGTTTTGGTACAAGCTGTTTCCCCTCTGTAGATTTTCGCAGGATACGAATTTAGTGGGAAAAAGAGACGCGGCAACCACAGAATGAAGGTGAGAAAGAAGAGGGCGTCACTCGAAACTAACTTCATCCACAGAAATGCAGCGAACTAATAAAGCCCGTTTAGTGAGGGCTTGTTGCTGGGCGAGTTGGTAAGTGCCTGTTCTGTCTTCTATCATGTGTCCGTCTTTTTTAGCTCAAACATGAAGATGTAATACAGCCCGGGAGGTTTTTCTAAGTACATGCATCTGTTGCACGCTTGAGTTGAGAAAACAAAGCAAAATGATAGCCTAGGACACCTGATGTTTAGCTCATAGCGCTGACTTAAGTTAGAAGAATCGTGATTACATACTATATAATTAGGTGAAAAATTTTTTTAACACCGGAAGTCTGAGGGAATTGTACTCCTTTCCGACTATGGGGCGAATAGATGTCTTTTGATTTCCCAAATGCCTTTTAGTAAACTAGTTACTGCACTAAGGATTATTTTGATTTTTCGAAGACGCACCATGACATATTTGCCAAATATATGCAAAACAATACCGACAAAGGAAAAGTGACGCTAGACACTTTATGATTTGGGGGAACACTGATTCTCGAAGTCGTCTTGCTGTATGCGTCGTATAGGAATAATTGGGGAAGTATATTAAGATGATTTTAATAAATGTGTATGAATAAGTGCAACGTGCATAATGATATATATAAGTTGGAGCAGGAAACACTTGCCCTCCGGAACACAGGCAACACATCCAGTTACTATAAAGATGATTTAACACGTGTAAAAAACAGTGGTGTATGATCAGTGATTGTTGCCGCGAAGTCAGTCAACATAAAATTCAATACGTTGGATTTCGCATCAACCACGGGGGCAGTAGGCGATCGCTGCCCTCCATGCTGCACTAGAGTTCGTATTTGCAGAACCGTCGCAGGCATGGTCAATCTTCTCTGACTCCAAGGCAGCTAGCTCTCCGGTGTCTTATGTCGCCATTTCGTCATGAATCTAATGAACAATTACCTGCTGATATAAGGCTTCATCACCGCCATGCAATCGAGAAAAAAACGCAACATATCGTATCAGTCGCTATCGGTCTCCATTGCGGTATTACGGCAACGGCCGTGCGTATGAGGCCGCCTTGCCCCAGATGGCGTCCACTCTACAGCTATACCTTTATCCAGAACCGACGCGGCTTCGTACGCTGGCACGTGAACTGGCACTTGTGCGGTGGAACTCGACGGAATTCGCCAACGCTCGTTTCCACAGCTTCCAATCGAATCTCCAGCTCCGTCTTCCGTCAGGAATATCTCGAGTTGAGGAGAGGCTCATGTGCCGCCTGAGGCTTGGCGTGGCCTTCACGAATGCCTACTCCATTCGGATTGTAATGACCTACAACCCTGAATGCGATAATTTTAGCTGGGAGGAAACGATTGCCCACTTTCCCTGTGAGTGTTCCTAATTCAGTGCGCCCAGAAGAGAACTTTCAGGTGCGTTAGACAGACTTGATAATCACCCTTTGTCGCAGGAAACGGTCGTGGGACACTGGCCAAGACCGTTATCAGCACAGAAGGCGCTGAAAGTGTCGGTGTGCTTCTTGCGGACAACCAGGCTTAGAGACACTAAAGACACTAAAGGGAAAAACGATTTTTCTCGCATTAGTAAATTACTCTTTCACAATACAGAAATAACCACGCTTACCACGCGAAGACGCTTGATAAGCGAGAAAACGCGCAAAAAGAAAATGCGGGTGGCGACGCCACCTTGATTTTTCCGCACCCATTGCCATGACGTCGGAGATTTTGACGGCGTCTGCTAGGACGTATGTACGTCGTTGCCAATCGGACAGAATGTCAGCTAACGTTGCCATTTGAAGGAAGGCCTTTCTCATATCTCACATACGGTTTTTTTCTGAAGGTTACTTGAAGTCAGGATTCGTGAAACATGTCGATACCGATCTCCAGAATAACTGAAATCTGGACGCCGACTCTAAAACAAACAGTTTTTGTTCCAGGCTTATGCTTCAACACATGGTGACCGTACACGGAGTGTCTCACGAAAAAAATGCTTGAGACAAGTCACGTCTGCGTAGCTTAACCGAACAAAGTGTTATTAGTCGCAACAGGCGAGGAAATAATGCGAGGACTATTAAGCAATGCTGAATGCTCATGAACGCACATATTAAGGAATTAAAATATGGGACGAAGACAATCATGCGCGGGCGGGCCGCGTGCTTGAGACTCCTGCTTTAAGCAGTATTGTATTCTTCTTTCTTTTATTTCTTTTTTTTTTGCATTTCCTTTCTATTCCCTTTCATTACCATAACCCTCCTTCCCCCGCCCAGGGTAGCCAGCCGGTCTGAGAACGGGATAACCTTGCCCTCCTTCTCTCTTGTTCTCCCTCTGCTGCGTTCGTGCAGTGAGGGGGCTGGCGTTTGCAGACGTCTTTCTATTATGCATGTTCGAAACGGGCGGCCCAAAAACAAGGGACAAAGGAAATACTACACACCACAGAGCGCTCTGTGGTGTGTAGTATTTCCTTTGTCCCTTGTTTTTGCGCCGCCCGTTTCGAACATGCATAACCAATTCCAACTTTCCCAGGCATCAATTCTTCTGCAGTATCTTTCTATTATTATCATGTCTTTCACTTTTGCAGTGCCCGTGTTTAGATTTTTCTATCGAGGGCTGACCAAATACGGGGGCATGTGTTCCATCATTTATATGTGACATTTGCTTCATTTAAATATGACATACGTTTGTGAAAAGAAGTATCGCATGAAGCAGGTAGACATTTTATTCAGCTGTTAACGGACACTTTGATAGATGCAGCTTTCTCAATGGCGATGCCAGTTAAGAATGCGGCTTACGTGTAACATAAACAACCCACGTGACTACTATGGGAATGTGTGTTAATAATAATTTCTGGGGTTTGGGTGACATAACGGGGATAGGATTATGAGGCACATCTCAGTGGAGGAATCCGGATAATCTCGACCACCTGGATTTCTTTAAAGTGCCCTCACATCGCACAGTATACCGGTCTTCAGCCTTTCGCTTCCATCGAAATGCGACCACCGCGGCCGGTATCGAATCCGCGTCTTTTGGGTCGGCAGGCGAGCGCCGTAACCACAGTCACCGGAACGTCTAGGGAATCTGTGGTATGTACCAAAGAATAATGTTGGGCTTCAGTGAACGTGCACAATTTGACATGTACCATTTCAAAGGCATTTCTTTTTCAACTAGAATACTCGTCAAGCCCGAAGACGGTTTTATAAGACAATGTAGTTAGATGAAGCACATCCAAACGTCTTCACCACCTTCCGGTAAACTGGTGCTACACGCGAAAATATATGGTGTGTGCCGGAATTCACACTAAAACTCTCACACAACGTTACCCTTCCTTATTAATCTCGGCGCCACAAGATGGTGGCCGGCTCAGGCACAGGGACCTGCTCAGGGAACAGTCAAGAAATCTAATTAAAAAGGAGAGCAGTCATTTTGTCGACCACTGCATGACATGCCCGAATTGTGAACCACGTTTCCGATGCGAAAAAATTGTAGGCCGAAGCAGACAAAAAAACGGCTCGTGAAACGTTGGAAGCGTTTTTAATCGGAAAAGCAGGTGAGGAGTGTGTCAGCGACACTTCCGTCGCTCTGTATAAAGCTGAAATTTATTTTCTTTCGCGACACGTTTGATTGTTTCCGAGGATTGTAGTGAAGATGCGCCTGCGCAGCCTGTTGGTACATATACCTGGAGATCTGCCTTCAATACATCAGTTGTTAGTTTGCACCTGTGCTCGTCTGGTCTTCTCTTGTGTTGTGTGGTGTTGCGCTTTTAACGACGGTTTCCATGACACCAACGTGGCTGCTCAAGTATACAAGACAGTTCCGCTCAACCGTTCTATTGTATTTTAGTGGGCTTTCTGCTAAACCTCATAGAGTCCGTTATGCATTCGCCTAAGAAGACTCGAAGGCGAAAGCCATCTTCTTTTTCTTCGCAATCGATGTACTAGTCATACCCCGTCCCCCTCCCGAAAACTTCACCTCACCTGCTTTTGCGCTGCCTCCACGATCGGCCCTCCTTTGACCAAGCGATGATTTCATGCGATGACGTCATCATGTGGCGTAATAGTGACGTCATGATAACATCACCAAATTTTACGCTCTGTGACGTCATGACGACGTCATCACGCGATACTTTTTTGCATCACTCGTGTTGACGCCGACACCGCGAGACGGCGGTCCACACCGACGCTCAATTTTGGCGTTTGAAGAGATGAGGCATCTAAGGCTTCTGCCTTGAATAAAACCTCAGCGGTACGAATTGTGAAAACAGACGCAACTCCGCTCCACGCATCTGAGGACGCGACTTAAGCGTAGGCGAGAGCGCCCCCGTCCCGCATGGAGGTAGACCGGTCCATCAAGGACTGACCACTTGGCGGCCGCCTTCTCCCCTCTTGTTGTGTGTGCACTGCCCCGGACTCCTTTTGTGTCTTCAGCGGCTAAGAAATTACGAGAGCGAAAGATGATCGCTCCCAGAGACGAGCGGCGGAAAGCACTTTGCTCTCAAGGACGGCTGCACGGCTGCTGAGCGCCCGGTGCAACAGTTGGCCGCTGCTGCTACTGCCTGGGAGGACCGCTGCCCTGCCTGAAAGATTGGATCAGGGCTGGGCAAAGATACTTCGAAATTGTATCGCGATACGATACAAGATACTCAGGCAAAAAGTATTTGAGATACAGATACAAGATACTACCGCAATAATTGTATCCGATACGATACTTGTCAATTGTATCTTAAGATACTTCGATACATTCGCAAATTTGTTATTATAGTTCCAAATAATGTAGCAGCAAACGCCAATGCACAAAAATGTCGGCTTGAAATTTATTAACTGTGACCAACCTTGTTTCATTTCAATGAAATGTCTGTTAGTATCTTAAAAATTTTGTCCTTCTTGCTCAACGTACATTAGCTCAATTCCAAAATAACTTACTGGGGCTTGTTTAAGCTGCTTAACAGGACACCTCTTCATAAACTTCGCTGACAGCGGTTTTTGCTTGTTTTTTTTTGTAATTGATGGGAGTTGCTGCTCAGCTTGCCGACCAGCTAGCGGGTTGCCATCTAATCACAAGAACTTCAATTAGAAGAATTGTCAAGATGGTGCAAATACCGGCATGGACATTTAGCTTGTCCGTAAGCCACCGCTACGCAATACTGGATCTCCGGACAGGTGTACAGCAGCAACAAAGCTGGTAGCGACATTTTTTATGACGCATAGTGTATACGTAGAGGACATAAAACAGAGATGGCTGTTCATATTCTACGTATCTTGTAGTGTAAAGCGTTCGTTATCAATATACTCACTAACGTGCAATTTTTGAACAATTTTTCTTCAACGAAAGAACATGTGCAACCAGGAAACGTCTCGGACGTATTGTATTGTCACGTGGTATAGTGTCGAATATGAAGGCGGCAGTCAAATTGTAGAAACTAAACTCTTTACTGAGCTCTAACTTCTGCCAAGAATCCTAAGTAACTGAATGTAAGTACAAGCAAAGCACGCTGCACGGTGATAGCGGCGATCACATTCGTGGGTCGTCGGTAATCTGATCATCGGCGTACGCGTCGTCTTTCATACATCAGCGTCAAAGTTTCAAGCGTTATCACTGGAGCTCGCGCAAGCTCCCGATTAAACTAGACTACTCGCGTCCTGCGCGTAATTTTAACAGAAGAATTGGAAAAAGTTGCGAAGCTTCCGAAACATTGCGGCGCGGCTTGCGCTGAGTGGTGCTAACAGTTTTTCTGCGGTTTAAACCCAATCACACCAAAATAAATAAATAAATAAGAGCGCATAGCAGTATAGCTGCACAAATCGTCGCAGGACACCGCCGCTATTCGCGCTATTGCCACTTACAGCTCCGATGATCTGGCGACTAGTAATAGCAAAAAAAAAAAAAAATCAGGGAGGCCTAAGAAAGGAAAAAAAAATTATAAGTAAAATAGACAGGGGGTTCTGTATCAAACATTCACAGTGAATAAGTATAGAAACCCGATGCAGGCGGGACCACTATTAGCTATGCCAAATAAGGATGAAGTATCATCAGCTTACCTGTTAAGGTAAGACAATAGAAAATAATTGCCTATGCAAATTTGTCTGAAAATACTAGTTGGAACGCTCATGAGAAAAACAGTGCATTTCGTATAAAGGTAGTACATCTATCAGATAGCTCCTAATAATTTCCATTATTATAATGCAAACTCAGTTTCACTATTTTATTAAGCGGTAAAGTAGAATGGTTTGTACTGTATACTCAAAGCCCGCCGCGGTGGCCTAGTGGTTATGGTGCTCGACTACTGACCCGAAGGTCACAGGAACGAATTCTGGCCGCGGCGGACGGATTTTCGATGGAGACAAAAATCCTTGAGGCCAGTGTATTTAGGTTTAGGTGCACGTTGAAAAACCCCAGGTGGTCGAAATTTCCGACGCCCTCCACGACGGCGTCTCTCCTAATCATAACGTGGTTTGGGGACGTTAAACCTCAAATATTATTATTACTGTATACTCCAGGCACGCCCACATAACTATATATCCGTTTCAAAATCTCCTTGCCAGAACAGTAAATTCAAGTGAAGCGTAAATGTGTAAACAGTAGCAAATATAACGCAGACGCTTAAAAGTAGCAACAAAGCAGAAAGCTTCTTTTGGCAACCCTTTACAAAATAGATATTGCAGTGACAACACCGAAAAAACAAACAATAGCGACCTAGGTAATGTATCATATCCAAAAGAAGCACAGATATGAAAGCGTTTGTGCTAACGATCAAATTATGATTTCAAAAACTCTTTGAAAAAGAATGCTGCAGTGGCTGAGCTCAGCTATGCCAGGATATACGTAGCGTTAGCAAAATAGCTGACTGGGCTAGTTGGTTGTGCGCTGTTTATTTCAAGTTAGCAAAGGTTCAGCTGATTAATCTTGGCTTTTCGTGTCTCCGCAACACGTTTAGCCATTGGTTCATTCTTCCTACGCTCAACCGCTAATTGCCAGGCAACTACTTCGGGATCCGATAAGTTAAGCTTCTCCGCTCTTGTGCGCCGTTGAGGAGCAATTGCGCTCTTCTTCTCCATGGCTATACCACACTGGCAAACGCCAGTCAGAGGCGCTATCAAGCGGCTCCAGCGCAGTTTCAGACGGCGACTGCACAGCGAAGGCGAATAGCTGCGCGCGCGTAGGTGGCGGAGTGCGCGGGAGGTGCCGGCTCCGGTGCGCCAGCTGCGTGACATCACAGATCCTCCTGCATGCGCAGCACGGCTCTTGAGGAGGCGCGCGAAACTGGCTCGGCTAGGCCAGTGCACCTAACGCTACAAAAGATAGCAGGAAGCAAAAGATACGGTACACCGAGATATTGCTACATGTAGGCTGCCGGAATCCATATTGTCGACGCGCGTGTGCGCCCGACGAAGAGGACGAAGGTCGTTAGCTGCTCGAGCTCGGAGCCGGATTGCTCAGCGCTGCAGCCGTTCTTGAAAATATATCTTGTGAATAGCGACTTGTAAAAGCGACTGTCACTCACGTAACAATATATCTTGCTAAGTAAAAGCTTGTTCTAATAGATCGAGCATCGGTATCGGTTGAGCTATAGTTCTTAGAACATTATGTGCATATAAGCCAATGTCATCGTATGTAAGGCAAACTTACATCCACGAAGTCCTTCAAGTCGCTAGTGTGTGAAAGCCATGAGACGCGAAGCATCTCCGTTCTTGCATTCTTCAAATTTCGTAACGAAGCACCAGGCAAGAGAATCTTCAATAACGACACGAAAGCGGCATAATAATTTCCGTGACAGACGCTGTGCTCATTAGAGTTCGCGGCGCAGGACCGTGGCCAAGAGAAAGTGTCATGGAACTGACACAAATAAAACGAAAAAAATTCGAACGACATGGGCTGGGTGTAGAGGTTCACGCGCGTGTTTCTGTCGAGACTGCGCGAGCGCTGCCACTTGACTCTGTTCCACCAATAGGGACGCGCAGACCTCATCACCTGCCCTGACTAGAGGACTCTGGCACAAAGGTAAATTTATGTCGCTGCCCTTAGTTTTATTCATGTGGCTTAGTTGCTGCAGTACCAGCTTCAGAATCAGAGTTCAGCCAGCGATAATTCTTTCACACGGTGTTGCGATAGCAGTATCTTGTATCTTAAGATAGACGATACATTATTGAATGTATCGGAAATACAGATACAGATACTGTTTTTGCGAAACGTATCGCGATACAGATACAAGATACCCGAAGAGTATCTAAGATAGTATCTAAGATACATGTATCTTCGATACTGCCCAGCACTGGATTGGATCTATTCTTATTTAAAAGTTGTAGCGCTATATTAGACGAAGACAAGAAGAAAGGTACATGACAGTAGGGGCGCTATATTGGACCTATTCTTAAGTTCCCGCCTAGAACATGGATAAACGTGCGACGCTGCCATTTTCTATAATATCATAGGGCCCCTAAACCAGTCAAAGTTCAAAGACGAGGTAGTGCTTTTTTTTTTGCCTTCACTACCCTTCCTACAAGCGCTATCAACTTCTCGCCGTTTATTTTTTAATAAAACGCATGCACAATGTCAACACTAAGCGTTGAACCTATCAGGATATCGCGCCTTTCGTCTAGACACAGTAACCTCCACTATCGCAGTCGAAAACGCACAAACACTTGGAGGACGCCTGAGCTTCGCCTTCAAGAGTAGAACACGACAACGTAATCGGGCCCCGCGCGCATTGCCTTCTCAGCTGGTAGCCTGACTTGGGTTCTAGGTGCATGCCTGAACCGGGTCGCATCGAAACGAACGTCTGTGCGCGTAAGATCCGCCGTTTCAAAGTATCCTAGATTGCCGACTGCAAGTACAGTTGTTAAGTGCCCACTACGCCATAATTCTTCCTTTTGCGGATCAGCGTCAGCGAAGGACCCAGTACGCGTCCGTAAGGCAACACGCGAACCTACACCGCTGCTCACTATGTTGATGTTTTTGCAGCTAATGATAATGATTAAATATGTCTGCGCGCTTTATAATGGGTAGGCCTTTAAAACACCAGCTAGTTTGTTGCGCTATGCACATGTTTTGACGCCTGGCACGATTCTATACGCTTCTCCCACGCAATATTGCATGCGTTAAGAAGACTCCTTCCACAGTACATGACATTCATAGTGTTTCTTTATTATTTTTTTAGCAGTTTCAAGTAATGGCGCGGCTCTGTCGTAGAACACCTGCTTGCCAGGCAGACGGCCTGGCTTCGATTCGTACTCGAACCGAAGATTTTTATTATTTGTTTTATTTGCATCTTTCTCGATTTTTTCGTCACTGACAAGATGATAATTTTTCGCTCACAACTAATGACGCCGACACAGGAATTTCAGCGAAACGAGCTCTTTAACGCTATCACGTTAGAACAAAAGATGTTACGTACAGCGTGCTACTTCACTCGGTTAGCCTTATTTTATCTGTAGTACAACAATCGATCACGCGTACTCTCTAAGAAGTTACGTGACTACAAAGATTCGGTTTAATTGTTCATGGTGCAGCTTAAGTTACGACTACTAGAATGTGAACCTTCATTTGTATTATTTACGAGAAACAGGTGTAATTATTAGAAAGATAATTTGACATTCGATTCCATTTGAATCACTACTGGCGCTATTCCATTTGTAGTCGATTCACTCTGAAAATTCAAATATGTGTAGAGCCAGAGTGTTTTGGCATTTCTCATGCAACAGAATGCTGCCCGGGCAACGAGTATAAAACCTATGACGTCAGGCTTGGCAACCCACTGCCATAACCACTGAGCCACTCCCCAGCGAGAAATTGTTGAGCCAAGTAGCAAAAGCAATTCCATTCGTATTCAAGAGTTGAACATTCTCACAACCTTCTTTTTTGTTCATTCTGCTCATGATCTGCGCGCCCTCTTGACTTCGTTGACATGACGAGGCATGACCTGCTTACAGCGCGTCGTTCACTGTGACAATTATCGCAGGAAAAACGCTGCATCACGGGCTTAATCTGACGCCACAACGCCGAGCCATCAAGTGTAGCCGCTCTCACTTCGGTTCCCTCTCGGCGCAGCCGAAAAAAAAAAAAAAGCGCACGGAGTCGCTACTAGGCACCGATAGAGGCCGCCACCGACACGGTATCATCGTGTTCATGCAGTTTATACTAAATTTAGTAGTGGCAACTCTGGCGCTGCGACTGCTCATTCACCGTGTAGATTATAGCTATTAAAGGATTAACTACGTCTTCAATCTTCCATGTTCACGAACTCTTGTAACGTTATTAACCACGTTTTACCAGCTTTAATTGCCATAACATTTGAAGCAGCCCTAGTTCCACAGACGTAAAACACAATTGGTGCTTGCGTAGTAATTGTTAATCGTTCCATTTATGATGCAATATTCCATTGATAATTTTATTACCAATTCACGAAAAAAGAACATAAAAGAAAACCTACATTGTTGTGCCCTCAATGGGACGGATGACCGCTTGGCGTAATGGTTTGACAGCACTTGAGACCAAAGGGAAGCTATAAATAGAATCAAACTCTAAATTTTCTTTGTATCAATTTCCCAACACATACGTGCGTACACCCTTAGAAAATTACATAACTTTTCTTTCTGGTGTGTCGTAACAAAGCTTTTGCAGTGGGTAAGACGGTGGTATTCCGGGGGAAGACGAGGAAAATGTTTTCGACTATGACAATACACGTCATTAGTTTGTCTCAAGTATGCAGAGATAGCGCCTGGGAGTATAGGTGCGTAAGCAAGCGTGCATCACCTCACTGTAAGTATGCATGCATCACAGAGATCACCTCTCTTCGGGGTATGCTGAGGACGCTCCAAAATAAAGCCACCACTTTAGCTTAAAATGAGAAAGAAAGAAAGAAAGAAAGAAAGAAAGAAAGAAAGAAAGAAAGAAAGAAAGAAAGAAAGAAAGAAAGAAAGAAAGAAAGAAAGAAAGAAAGAAAGTGAATAAAATTGATTCCCCCCCCTCGTTTCCGCCATTGAATACTGTCGCCTAACCTCTTGACGTGTGGGCAGTCATTGCGAATCCTCTGTATTTAGAGTGAATCTGCCGGGAACACTTTTCGATTAAACCCGCGCTCTCTCACGACGACGGGAGAGCTTGTTTCCTGCGTTTGTTCTATGCTCCATCACAATCATCTCTCTCTTCCAGCGAAAACTGCACGGCCTGTCACGGCCAGGCACGCTAAAGAAAAAGCCACCGACAGTGAGGAGCAAAGAAAGAGCTTCGCTTAATTGCTCACGAACGCCTCGCGACGCTTCTCTGCAGCCTTCGTCATTACTCTCTTCTTCTGTCGAGAAGCAGATGAGACGTGTCGATGCAAGGAGCTTACCACCTCGTCACTGTGCACACTACCTTGAAAACAATATACAGTAAAATCTCGGTGATACGAATCTCACGGGGTGACCAAAAATATTCGTGTCATCCGAAATTCGTATCACCAGAAAATATAGAAAAATAGTATGCGACAAAAGAAGGTTGGCATGTGTTTTCATTTATTGTTTCTCAGGGCCGCAGCGACGTCATGAAGAGCTCTGAATGATAGCCAGTAAAGTGTTTAGAGGTCAGCATCATACTTCTACTTATAAATATACCGTGCGTGCGGGCGTGTGTAATTAATGAACCAGATGTGTTGTGACCCGTGATCGCTAGTAACGCCCTCCTAATTAGTACGCTTTTGCGCATGACACCAGAGTACTGCGGCAAATGTGACTTAAAAAGTGCTAGGCACGCGATAAATGAAGGCCAGAAAATTTTGGAACCACTGTCCTTTGTTGCTGTCATTTTCTTATCGCGGTGGTGTTGGGGGTGTTTTTCGGGAGATTTCCAGCCGTGCCCGCACAATTGGGAGGTTTGCTCAAAATTCGGGAGCCTCCTGTCCAAATCGGAGTTGGCAGGTGTGCGCGTCCGTAACGAGGCCTAGCGCCTTCCCCAAGACCATCCACTTCGTCTCTTGAGGTCCTCGTCCCCCTTTCATAGGACTCCTGATTGCAAGAACATGCATCACCTGCATGGCATCACCGATGCATGGCTTGCATCGACGTGGCAGGCACGTGTTAACGCAGTACAACGACGCTGCTGCCTCGAGCAGCATGCGTCGACGCGTTGGAAAGAAAAAAGAAAGAAAAAAAGAAGCGCCACGCAACGCCATCTGTAATCTAAACACGAAAGCTCGTTAATGTTTTCAAGGTTTGCGCGCACAATCTCGGAGGCAAGGACGCACCGCTGATGGTCGCGCAGCCAGTATTTCCGCGCCCGCACGTGGTTTCCGCGTCTTTCGCTATAGCGTGGGCAGCACCTGCACGTACGTTTGAGCTAGTGTACGTTCGTATCAAACGTCGCGGGGTGAAAATCGGTTCGCAACAACCGTACTTCATTACACTGCAGGCTAATGGGACTTGGCCGGGACCACAGGAAAAGTTGTATCACCCCGAAATTCGTACGAGCCGTGATCGTATCACCGAGGTTTTACTGTATATGCATGGGTCGTTCCGTGCAAAGTGTCCCAGACGTGGCGCTCGCACATCTCAGATTTTGCTGATAAAATTTATACCTTTTTCGTATACCCCATGGAGTATTGTGGCTAAACGTTTCTGCTCGAAAAAAAAAAATTCAAGACCGTATTCAAAGTTCGCCTGCTTTTGTTAAACTGTGCCTAATAGAAAAATGCATATAAAATCTATTTTTCGTGTCGGACTTCGAAACAGCACTTGCGCTACTACAGAGGTTCTGTTTAGTTGTGCTATTTAACAATTCCGAAATTTTTGTGTTTGACTCCCAGCTACGTATTTTAAAAAGCAACGAAATTTTTTTAAGCTCACGATTTTGTCTTCAGGAAACTCGAGCGCTCGCTAATCAATCTTAATATTTACGTGGTCTTCGGGAAAGTATATTTTCGTACAAAAATGTTTAGGGCTGTAATGGACTTGAAATCTTCCCAGAAAAATTGTACGTCTCGGTCGTTGGGCGCTTCGGCTGCAAGAGTACGACATTCGTGTTGTGTACCGATCAGGACGCAAGCACTCTGATGCTGATGCGCTCTCCCGCTCACCGCTAGCGTCCGACACAGCTTCCCCATCAGCTTCCTTGTCGCCAATCGACGTCGCAGACATGTCGTTGGAGCAACGCAAGGATGCGTGGGTTTGCCACATGCTCGACTTTCTGGCTGATCCATCAGCTTACCCCGCTTCAAGAACTCTTCGTCGCCAAGCGCGCCATTTCGCTATTCGAGATCGTCTCCTCTATCGGCGGAATTACGCGTCTGATGGTCGGAGGTGGCTCCTTGTGATACCTCGCCACATGCGCATGGAAATGTGCGCTGCTTTTCACACCGACCCGCAAAGCGCTCACGCCGGCGTTCTCAAGACCTACAACCGCCTGCGTCAGCGATACTATTGGCGCGGACTGTATTCATTTGTGTGCAAGGATATCCGCACTTGTACCGCCTGTCAGCGACGAAATGCTCCACCCCAGCGACCAGCCGGTACACTTCAGCCTCTCCCGTGCCCGGCGCGTCCGTTTGACCGTGTTGGTATTGATTTATACGGCCCGCTTCCCTCGACCACTTCTGGGAACAGATGGATTATTGCCGGCGTAGACCACCTCACGCGTTACGCAGAGACTGCAGCTTTGGCCACAGCAACAGTCAGAGATGTTGCGTTTTTCATTCTACGCAACTTCGTCCTGCGCCACGGTGCCCCGCGCGAACTTTTGAGCGACAGAGGACGTGTTTTCCTGTCCGAAGCTATTGAAGCATTGCTCGTTCAGTGCAATATCGTTCACCGCATGACGACCGCATATCATCCACAAACCAATGGCCTAACCGAAAGATTTAATCGCACTCTCGGTGATATGCTGACGATGTACACCGCATCCGACCAGACCAACTGGGACACCGTTCTTCCTTTCGTGACATACGCGTACAACACTGCTACGCAAGCCACCACAGGACTCTCACCGTTCTTTCTTTTATACGGACGAGAGCCATCATGCATGCTGGGCACCATGCTTCCTTACACACCTGACGCATGTGAGAACAGCCCAATTTCCGACTTTGCAAGGTACGCAGAAGATTGCCGACAGTTGGCCCGTTCATTTACGGCAGAAGACCAAGGTCGCCAGAAGCTTAGGCGCGACGACGACGGACCTCTTGCTGCTTTCAAGACAGGTGCTCTCGTCTGGCTTTGGGTACCGCCGAACACTCCTGGTCTTTCCTCCAAGTTACTAGCCCGATACCACGGCCCCTACCGCATTCTTGCTCAGACTTCTCCCGTCAATTACGAGGTCGAGCCCTTGACACCATCTGACGACTTGCGCCGTCGCGGCCGAGAAATCGTGCACGTGTCTCGCATCAAGCCATATTATGACCCCGCTATCTTGTCAACGCCTTAAGTCGCCAGGATGGCTCCGCTATTCCCCGGGGGCCAATGTAGTGAAGAGAGGACGACGAAGAAACACACGAGCAAGCTAGCAAGCAAGCAAGCCGCAGTGTCAAGAGTAGCAGGGGACTCCAGCTCGCGCTTGCCCGGATTTTGTCTGCTTGACGCCCGCCGCTCTCCGACGCCCTACTCGAGACGCTTGTTGATATTCCCTGAAGACGCGTCAATAAACCACGTCACAAATCATATAAAATATGCAATTTGTCACATATTTGACCGTGCTTTTTGTATTGATGCGGTCCAAGCAAAAATCCTCATGATGCGGCGTTTGATAGAACACTTCATCGGTAAGTAATGAAGAATGTCTAATCAAATCAATTTTTTTTTTTGTTTTAAGAAAGAAAATCATTTTTGAAGTTGGCCCTCAGAGCGCATCCTGCATTTGTTTTTGTTGCCACTTCGCCGCAAAGCACGTGGTCGCCCTTGCAGCTGACACTCATCACAGCAGGTGGCAAGATACGAGATGTATGTCAGCGGCTCGTGAGCGCTCGAAAGAACTCCAAATCTGCGATGTGCGAGCGCCGCGTCTGGGGCACTTGTCATGAAATGACCCATATATAAGATTAGAAAATAAGTTAAAAGGACTGGACAGGTTTGTGAGGTCTACAAGGTTACTGAGTCTTCTTCGGTAAACAGTTGCCTGTAGCTTATAAGTCACTTGTCGATCATGATTGGGATGTGGTGCTGCATAGAAGATTTAGTGTTCGAACTGTTGCTGAAAGGACTGACCACCAGCCAGCAAGTGTGATTAGATCTCGGTATAAATGGTAAGGCCGTGAACTGTAATGACAAAATCGAGCATTCCTTTCGTGATTTTCATAAGATTTATATTTTTAAATAGCGTGTGAAAGACATGAAACATGTATATTGATGCTGAGCGGTCGTAATGAGATCGATAACATTGTCGATAAAACTACGGCGATGTCGAAAGCTAGCATTGACATGTGGGTACATATCTTTGTGTGCGAGGTACCACTCAAGTCTGACGAGGACCATTCGCCTCATTTCCTTCCAGATGAAACTTGCCAACGTGATTGGTCGGTATAAGGTGATCTCTAGGCGAGACTTCTGAGGCTTAAGAAGCGGTACCCGTTGGGGCTGTCTTCAAATCTTGGACTTGGATATTCTTAAGGTGACGAAGTGGCGTCGATGTCATTAAAATCCGCAGCAGCGATATTCTCCAAGGTGGCTGCTAGCTCTGGTTGGTAATACATGTTTGACAATGAAAACATTTTTCAGTGCGCCCAACGTTCGAAGAAAACAAGAAGGTAGGTGCGCATGCTGCCTTATCTCATTCTTTTCTTCAAACGTTCTGTGCACTTAAAGTGGTTTTCCTTGTCAAACAAGCGTATCCACCTAATTGCCGGTCATCGTGTTATACACGGGCTTTCAAATGACGCCAGGGGCGGCATACTGCTGTCTCCTGTAACGTTTTATTATACTCACGTAAACTTTAGGCGCTCGCCTATTGTATTAGCTTTCCTCGGAGCTTTTCACCATTGCTTACGTCACGTCCTTTCAAACGATGCCAAAAGGTGTCATGAAAGCGGAACGTGTTCTTACGCCATCATAAACGTTACTGTACTCACGGTGTTTCATCACGCCTGACTCCATCGAAGCTCGCCAGTCGCGATCGCAGTAATCAAGTATGTGTTTAGGAATTTCGGCACCTGCCTGTTCTGCTCCTGGAACACGCGCTGCCTGAAGGTTGCGGCCTCTCAGCTCAATTTAGCGCCCATTCATACCGTGGGCCGCGTCCAAGGAAACTTTAGTGCCGGTCCAACGATGCTGTGTGGGCATCGAGTTACTCGCGCCACATTCCGTTACTTACGGGTGCCCGGCCGAGTTGACGTGTCTTGGCATATGCAAATTACGGGGACTGTGCGACTCGTTCCGTCACTCGCGCGCCTGTCTTGCGAAAGTGTATCTCGCAGCGTCAGGTAACAGGTGGCCGCAAATGGTCTGGAACGAAGCAAGGCTCCACACTGTTTCAAAACAATATAGAGCGGAAGTTGTGAGGTGTGTCCAGGCGCCCGAGACTGTGACGAAATTGTGTGACGAAAATGTGAGACGAAATATATGACGAAAGGGTAGCAGCTTTAATGAACAACGATGTGGACGTGCCTTAGTATGATAACTATATTGGCCGACTGGCTGGCTAGCTCTCCGAATTGCGCAAGCTGTGGCTTCCATTCAAATAGCGTGTTATTGTGAAAGGAAGTCTGGTACAGAGATGGCAACAAAGACAATATGGTGCGCGCAGTTTTCGACAGAAATCTTAAGCTCACACCTTACAGCATCGCCAATAACATGTTATCTAGCTTTGATGATTAATCGTAGAAAAGGTGCAGGGCACCAACGGGTACGCGTTAAAAACTCCACATACGAAAAAATCAACCCGCGGAGTCTACCTCTGCGTGACGGCTCAATATCTCCCGAGCTGATATGGGACATATGGGACGGGAACGGATTATAGCTAAGAGGGGGATACTGACAACGACCCGTTGGTAGCCCGAAGCCGCAAGGAAATCCGTGCGGATTTCTCAGAAAGCTTCTTAGTTGCCGAAAAATTCGCCGTGGTCCGGGGATCGAACCCGGGATGAATGCCTTTCCGGGGCGGTCGCCCTACCAACACAGCTAACCAGGAAGCCAGCAATTGGCAGAGCGATCGAGGGCGAATTAATCGACAATTCGAAGCACATGCACACATAATGGTGGGTGTCAACTTCCCTTTCCTATAACCCTTCGGCCCCCTTGCGGGATTCCGCAGAACCGATTTACATTGTGTGTCTATGCTGCTTCGAGTTGTCGATAAATTCGCCCTCGCCGTGCCGACTGCAAGCTTCCTGGTTAGCTCACTTCGTAGAGTGACTGCGCCGGAAAGGCGTTGGTCCCGGGTTCGAACCCCGGACCACGGCGAATTTTTCGGCAACTAAGAAGCTTTCTTTCTAAGAAATCCGTGTGGGTTGCCTTGTGGTTCGTGCTACAAACGCGTGGCTGTCAATCTTCCTTTCTTAACTCTTCCGCCGCATTGCAGGATTCCGCAGAACTGATTTTCAATACTGACTAGCTAGTTATAAGCGACAAGTTCTTAACACTCCTTGCACACAAATAGTACTTGGCAGCGGAATTGACCAATACAAAAACGTCGACAAGGGATCAGAACACTGCAGACAGAGAGGATAAAAAGAAAAGGAAAGTATCACACACGTCCGCTTTGTTGCTTTGGTAATGATAGAACACGACCGCGAAAAAACTCTTCTGATTACTCAGGTGTCCTCCCCAGTCTTACCGGAATCAACATGAAATAAATTGCAGAACTGACAGATATAGATATGGGTGTACGTCTTGTCATTGCCGCTGGCTCAATATAATCTTTATTTCGGATAGCCCACTCATCATAACTCCTGTAGGCCGCTTTTTAAACTTCAAAATTTATTGCTCGACCAAAGGGATATATGAATGGATGGCTGGACGGACAGATATGGGTGGATAGAGGAGTCTGCATAATAAGGCGCCCAATGCACTTGTGCATTAAAACCGTTATAGCAGAAGTGGTGGTGGTGGTGGTGGTAGCAGCAGCAGTAAAAAAGATGTTGTGGTCGTTGTTCATGTTGCTGTTCTTGTTTGGAAGGTATAGTACAGAAAATTGGGTTATGCAAGCCCAGTAAGTGTCCTGCGCAGTTTATGCATAAAGAAACCGTTGCAGCAGCTCAACGGCTGGCATTGGGCTGCTGTCATGAATTAAAATTCCAGCCGCGGCCGCCGCATCCAGATGAGAATGGCGTGCAGAAACACAAGTGCTCACGTACTTTGTTTTGGCTGTACCGTAAAGAATTCCTACTTGTCCAGTATAATCAGATATCATCCACTACGGCAACCGACATAACTATTGTTTTCGGGGGGCGTTAAACTCCAAAATTTTAACTAAGCCCTAAGGGAAGCGGTACCAAGGTCCATGGCTGGAGTCTTCAAGGTCGGCAGGTCGTCCTGTACGAAGGCCCGTCGCAAGGGATTATAGAAGAGGCCAAAATAACTGCATTGCGCGAGGTTCGATCACCAAATAGAGAGGTGCGCGAGGTTCGATCACCAATTAGAGAGGATTGTGGTAAGCGTCGACTATGCCGTAGCAATGCAATTTACTTGGGCATCGCTTAGCCGCGTATACTGTACGAATGAGAGAGGTGATTGACACGAAAAGCTCATATCCGCGCTGGTCTATGCCGTCCGTGATGTGACGCGCCGTGGCTCCTGAAATAGCGCTCGCTGGCGCAGCTTGACGGCGCGGACGCGTATTTCGAGAGCGCCGCAAGACCGGTAGCTCGGTGGTGTATCAAGGTCTCTCTCTCACCGAGTGCGTTACGGGCGCGCACACTTTCCTGAAAACGGTGACACGGGCGGTGTTCTGGGAGAAGAGACACACTGCACCAGCACGCGGATGGTTAGGAGAGCACGGAGGAAGGGGACAGCCAGGCCGAGTGCCGTCTTTCAACACCCTCGAAATAGACAGGCAAAAGCTGCTTCGCCAGCGTTGGCAGCCATGTCGGACGTCGTGCACACCGTAACGAAAAACCACGCGCACCAGCTCTAACCGACAATCGAGAGGCGGTGCAATCTTCTCTGCTGTAATGGTATCGTATCGTCTTACATTATATTAAAGTGGAGTTGGGCGAAAAATAAATTACAGCCCACGACCTGCTATGGCCCTGTCTAAACGTCCAACTCATTTTAATGAGTGCATAAGTATTCTAGGGCTAAGCCATGCTACCGTCCGTCCCTATATGTCCATCTGTAACGAAAAGTGTTACGCGTTGCAATTCCTAGACGTTGCCGAGCCGCGAATGGTTACTGGTGTTCCCGCCTACCGTATTTACTGGTTTACTGCCAGCACCTAGCCTAGTGCAATTATTCGCATGCTACCATGAGTGTTTAGCTCTGGTTAAGGGCGGGTAGCATTGCCTAAGAGGCAGAGCTGAATGAGCAATGCAAAAATTCCTGCGGCCAGTTAACACCGTCACGCATGCAGTCAGACCATGGCGTACCTGTCGAGACTTTCTGCTCTGCACGCGCGGCCGTGGATGCGTGTTCGCGGCTTTATACTTACTGGCACTCGAGCTCATGGCGATGTACTATATATATATATATATATATATATATATATATATATATATATATATATATAAATTGTAGCGAAGCGATCGCACTTGGTAATGGGTCGTCCTCTCGAACACCTCCTAGTGGGTCGCCCTCTTCGGCTCTTTTAGAAGAGAACGCAACTCGCGCTGAGAGTCGGCCCCGCCTCGACTGTCGCTGTTGAGTATCGTCGCCGCTAATAAACCTCTTTATAATTTGGTGGAGAGTGCTGAGCCTTCACAACAACTTCGACCCTCAAACAGTCCGTGGGCGTCTCCTCTCGTTCTTGTTGCGAAGAAGGACGGCTCTGTGCGGTTCTGTGTGGACTACCGACGACTAAATAAGATCACCCGTAAGGACGTCTATCCCCTACCTCGAATAGACGACGCCATTGACAGCCTGCAAGGAGCAGAATTCTTTTCATCGCTTGATTTGCGCTCAGGGTACTGGCAAGTCCCCATGGCTGATGACGCTCGACCGAAGACAGCCTTTGTCACGCCGGATGGCTTGTACGAATTCAACGTCATGCCGTTTGGGCTGTGTAATGCGCCCGCGACCTTTGAGCGCATGATGGATACCGTTCTGCGCAACTTGAAATGGCACACGTGCCTGTATTATCTCGACGACGTGGTAGTTTTCGCCCCGGACTTCTCCACGCATCTTCAACGCCTACGGGATGTGCTGACGCGTTTGAGCGACGCCGGGCTACAACTGAATCTAAAGAAGTGCCGATTTGCAGCACGGCAGCTGACAATACTGGGCTACGTAGTGTCCAAGGACGGAATTCTCCCCGATCCAGCCAAGCTTCGGGCCGTGTCAGAGTTCCCCAAACCTACGTCGGTCAAAGAACTGCGCAGTTTCGTAGGACTATGCTCCTACTTCGGCGCTTCAGCCGCAACTTCGCGACTATTATATCGCCGCTGACGAAGCTCCTTGGCAGCAATGGGCCCCTCAATTCGTGGTCGTCAGAGTGCGATGACGCTTTCGCAAAGCTCCGTAGTTTGTTGACGTCTCCTCCGATACTACGCCACTACGACCCTACGGCCCCTACAGAAGTACACACGGACGCCAGCGGTGTTGGCCTCGGCGCTGTCCTTGCGCAGCGCAAACCTGGGTTCCCGGAATACGTCGTGGCATATATATGTATATACAGTATATATATATATATATATATATATATATATATATATATATATATATATATATATATATATATATATATATATATATATATATATATATATATATATAACGCACCGGGTGCGGTCAGTTTCGGTATGGGCCTTACAATTTGATGATGAATATCTCAGATTACGTGTAACTTTTGTTATTTCTAAACTATGGGTCTACCCATTTCTAAACATTATCTACCCTATGGGTAGATAATGGCCCTCAAATGCATAATTTAAAAGGTAATTAACGAGTTTTAATCAATTCGTCACTTCAGTGTTACTTTAACTTCATCAAATTGTTTCCGCGCCGACGTAGAGTTCGCATGCGAAAATGACAGGAGCCTGCCTATCATAGCATTTGTAAAATATCTTCATTGTCAAAAAGAAAACACCGTGTGCAAAAGTCCATGAGCGATAGTCATTTTAATTAGCATCGCCGCTTCTGTTCTGTAGCCTCTCATGCAGCCGCTAAAAGTGCGCCATAGCCCTGTTAAGCCTCTTGAGGACTCTCATGTATTGAGTGCCCTGAGGACTGGTTGCAGCTCTGGAAGCTAGGCTGGTGCTCTCTTCTTGCGACGCACGGCAAAGAGCGACGGCGCCATCCCGCGCTGACAGCCCACGAGTTCCTTCCTTAAGCGTCCTCCCATAAATGTAACTCAACGGTCAGAGCTTCCGCCACCATGACCCTGTTGGAAAACTCGCTCCATAGGCCGTCACGTTACGAACGACCTTCTTTGCTTTGGTATGGGCGAAGGCAGCGATACGTCTCTGTTGCTTCGAGCCTTTTCTTTTTATTGCAATAGCAATTATATGGACAGTCTCGGCTGGAAAATGTCCGTCCCCGTCGCCGTCATTCGTCGTATATGTATAAGTATGTATATATATAGAAAAGACATAAAGAAAAATAATTCAGAAATTCTTTCCGACGCGCGGAATCGAACGGGCGACCTCTCGATTTGCAGCCCGCCGCATTAGACGTTAGGCCACGACAGCACCGTCTTTCAGCCTGCTAACGGCGCGCTATTTATATACACCACGTAATTCAGCATGCTTTCTTAGTGGCTACATAGATGGCGCGACGTGCGCGCGCCGCTCCTGCGATCGCCGTTGCTCTTCGCTCTACAGGGCGTGGTCGCTTTCGTGCGCTTATCTCGAGGAAAGAAGGGGTGGCCGGTGGGGTGCTTCGCTTCGCTCGCTGCAGCGGCCGCGTTTGCGAAAGGAGCGCGCTGTTCAAACAGAAATAAGTAAGAACTGTGACAATTAGTTCGCGCTCGTCTTGTGTGTACCTGTTCGTTCGTTTCGTGCGTCCTGCTTTATGTTTGAGCAGTGCGCTTCAAAGTGTCGAGCTGTGACGCATTAGTTCGCGCTCGTCCTGTGTGCGTTCTTTTCGTGCGTCCTTTGGGCTCGAGCGACGCGCTGGCAATTTCGAGCTGCTTTCCATTCTTCGCGTTACATTACAATTTATTGCTATCGCATTCATTGCTTCGCCGTTGCGGCGAAACTGTGACTTTTTCTCTTCTTGATGTTCTTGTTGTTGATTCCAGTGGTACCGTCACTAATGTCGGTAGCTGACCCCTTCTCGACATATTAACAGCACCGCCAGTAGAAGGGCCAGCATCAAGGCAGACGTTTTCTTAGTTCAGCTACCGAGAATGCGACGTGATGTATAGGCGTTAAAAGGAAAGTCTCGTTGCGCTACGTGCTAGTTTTGGCCATTCGGTGATATCTTCCATAAACTAACGAAGATATCAGAGATCTTTAGCGTGCCCGTTGTTCTGATATTAGCAATGACTTTGGAATAACACAAGGCAACACGAGACACCACCTGTCTCTCTTCTCACTCTTTGTCTTTGCTTATTTTTCTGCTATCACCTCCTCTCGCACTCGCTGTAGGCCAGACTTCCTCGAATACCACATTACCGTTATGATTCCGTGTTTAGCTCCATATGTGTTTCCATTATGATGTCATTTATTTTTATTTTCTGCGTGTAAACGACAAGTACATTTAGACATTCGGTAACATCGGAAGTAACATCGACGAATGCCCCGTGCTCGGCTCAAGTACCGGAGGTGGAGTGTTCGATATTAAGACCCAGTTCATCTGAAATCTAGACTTTCTCTGCAGGCAGAAGGAAGAAAGGAGGGAGACAGGATAGAGCGGTCTATCCTGTCTCCCTCCTACCTTCCTTGTGCCTGCGCAGCAAGTCTCAGATTTCCAGTGTGAACCAACTATTCTGCAAAGAAGTATTGCTGCACAGTTTATCTGCTCTTTATTTTCAGAGAGCGTCGGTATCAGTATTGAGTTTCTATCTCACCCCGCCCGACACGCGTGTGCTTGAAAATTCCTCCGCCAATCAGCTACCACGAAGCCAGCAGCCGAACGGTGGTCGAGTTCCCCCATGCACCATCACTCTCAGACATCACTGGCGCCCATCGCATTGGTAAGTCCTTCCAACGCTGCGGTGTACAAGCGGTAGGTAAGACGCGCGCTCTCGCAGATTTCGCCCCACCGCTGTGCCCGAAGCGATAAGTTGCTAATAAGGCGGCAATGCGAAGGGGCCTTATCGATCCGCGATGAGGTCGAGGCTGCTAGGCCGATTCTATGCGGTACGCCTGTGCGCGCAAAACCCTCAATAAAGAGTCATCTTCAACGTGCCTCATTTTTACACTTCGCAGCTACGCCCTAACGCCACGGCAAACGTTTTCAGACGATGCTTTCGGCATGCTCGTTTTTCTATTTCGTGTAGCGCGCCACTGTGTTTGCCACCCTAAAGGTAAATTTCCTCTCGGTTATCCTCGTTCGCACCTAGCTAGCTCTTTGAACCTAGAACAGGTGGCGTATCGTAACACCGTGAAAAACGCGAGAAAAACAATGAAAAAATAAACGAGTAAATTAGAATCGCTGGCCAGGGAGGGCGTGCAGGGAGGTGGGCGGGGCGATACACGAGCTGACATGGAGTACGTGCTCATATGTACCCGTCTGGCTGCTCAAGCAGCCGTGCAGGTGTGCGAGGGTGAAAGAGGCGTGATGGAGAGGAGGAAAGCGATGCAACAGAAAGCGGAGCCGAAATCAAGGACACCAGGCACGGCGGACGGAAAGGATGGTGAGCGGAACGCTCTTAAAAGAAAGCAAACAAAATCGGGAGAGAAGGCTGGCACTCGGGGAAAGGGCGTGTGACGACCGTTAATTACCGAAGATAATGACGCCGCGCCGTTCGAGCTCGCTCGGCTGCCAAGGTGACCGCACCCGTCACGCCACCAAAGTGCGAAGGCGAGCTATGGCAGCGACGGCTTTGAATTGGCGGCAGTGTGAAGCGACACGGAACGGGTCCGTTCTGGCTGTTTCACCGGCGACGACGCCGCGCTCTGCGGGACATGAGCCGGATCGCCTTTTCAACGCACCGTTGTGGCCGGTGGCATTCAAGGAGGGCGAGGAAAGATCCGGGAAGGCATGCAGCTCTACGATGATGCTGGTGCCCAATTCTAGTATACAGGGTGCCCCAGCTAACTCACACGAAGACTACTTTTTTATATTTAATTTCGAGTACTCTAAAGAAAAGCTGCCAAAAATTAAACAAGGCAGCTATCTTAGTATAGATGAAATAATCCGACGTTGCTGAAGAAACATTACAACTTTTCTGGTGAATATTTTTCCTTAGACTTACTATTTTAAAGGTTAGTTAAACAATATTTTTCAATTACATAGCTTATCGGATCGTCAGTTAGCATAGATGCAATATTCCGGCGTTTGAGAACAAGTGCTACAACTTTTGCATTAGATTTTTCGCTAAAGTTAATAACTAAAAAGTTAATTAAGCAGTCTTTGATTACCCACCTTGGCGGATTGAGAAAAGATATCCTGTCGGATCGCAAATGGTTCAGAACAATGCTGGACACGAGTAGCCCATGTGTACGCTTTTGTAATACTATAGGCGCAATTTACCTGAAACACCATGTATATGGCTCAAGGAACGAAACATGGCATTGTTTTATTGAAAAAGCTGTGATTAATTGCGGACAAACGAATGAAGTCACTGGATTTTGGAGAAATGTTCACTCCTTCAGACATCAGCGCAAAAACCCGGATCTAAGGGTTATGCGCACGCCTCGTCCCGTTTTCATTTCCACGGGCGTTGCTCGCAATGGCCAACGTTCATCCGTATCTAACGCCTCCTTCTTGTGCACGTGTTTTGCGTATTCGCTGGTAGCCCCGTTTTCAAGTTCATGATGTACCAACTGGCCCAAGAGCTAGCGCCTATGTCGCAGTGATTCACCCATCCATCTAGATACCTTTACGAATGATTGAACGGTACGACCAAATTTACCCTACTTCGGTTGTCTCAAAACACACGCACAAGGAATATCGCAGTTCTCTACTGGCGTGACGGGTTCTTGTGTACGCACTAACACACAAGAAGTAAAAAGAACTAAATTACTAACTGTACAGAAAAGCGAAATCTTTATACAGATGTCATGTCACTATAGCATACTCAAGAGAAACAAGAACGATAAGATAGAAGAAGCAAATGCAGTGAACACGTCGCTATTGCCGCGTGTGGATCACGTGTTACGTGCATGCGTGTAGCGCTGTGAGCGCATAAACCATTGGAAGCGGGCGCGATTACGTGGAGTATAGTTGCAGGATATAGCTGCAGTCACACGTTGGTTGGTGCAACGGAGCCATCGGCTGGTTTTTGACGCACGATTTCTCGCGCACTGACGACCAACATGAAGTAATACCTCAACAAGATTTCGGCTCAGATCACAGCATGCGGCGTATAAAACAGTGGCGAGCCTTTATGATATTTCTCACAGAAAGCTTTCTAATATAATCTTGCACAGCCTGTCAGCCTGTCAGCCCGACAGCACTTGTAAATTAATTTTGATTATAGATGCTACGGTTCAAGTATTGTCAAGAATTAGGGGTACAACTTGCTATAAAGTTAAAAAGGGGAGCAAACAGCAGTAATAGCAAGTTACCTAACAAAAGGATTTTCCGAGACCAGTTGCCCCCGAAGGAATTCTTTGCCATCTTGCGGATTAGCGAGATGAAATAAATAAATAGTGTAAACACTGTGCGTCTGAAAGGGGGATAGGAGACATGGAATCACATCGCGAGCACCGACTGTCGAGTGTCGACTGTAATCATTTACACTCAAACGTTGACGCTTTATGCGCAGGAATTTCTTCTTCTTCTTCTTCTTCTTCTTCTTCTTATTATTATTATTATTATTATTATTATTATTATTATTATTATTATTATTATTATTATTATTATTATTATTATTATTTGATATGTAAATATATACACAGAAGGACACAGAGAAAATAGGGAGAGGGGAGGATGACAGCTGCCACCTATAGAAGGGCAACACTGCAGCCTGCTCCTTGCAAAGGAGGGAACAAATAGACACGGAAACGAAGACAGCAGGAAAGATTTGTAACTGTACCCGAACCCTGAAGACAAACGCATCATCTGATATTGGAACATGGGCTGACTTGTTCTCGAGTGACTCTCTTCATTTTCATTCAGGGAACTGGATTAGACCGAATTGCTTGTTTTGCGCGCTTGAAATGTGCTCCCGTTGTACGCATCACTTCATGCATCACCTTTGTCTCCTGAAAAATTCAGCAGATCTCACGTCTTCATACGAAGCAGTCAGCCAATAGTTCTACGTTGCAGTTTTTGCCTTTGAGCCAAGAGTAATTAGAAGGTGGATCGACGTGTTTTTCTTTTTCTTTTTTTTTGTAAATGAAGGAGTTTTGTGCTCATCATGGGCTTACCGGGCACGCCGACAACACTGGCGTTTAAATGGTAACTTAAGGCCTGATGTATTATCAGCACACACGTTCAGCACAGACGTCTGTGTTATCAAAACGGAGTTCACGCTACGGTGCGATGCTGTGAATATCATACCTAACTTTTGTTCGCGTATTCCTCCGGGGTCGAGCAACGCTTGAATATAGCTTGCTCAATCATAAGAATACGAATGTAATGTTTATTAGACTGCCATAAAAGCAGAGCCAACACTGGAACAATAATTGACGTTAACTCAACATGACGCCTCTATCATAGGAGTACATACGTAGTGTTTAGTGCTTTGTTATAAAATTCGATAGCCAGCGCTGCAACAAAAAATTTACGTTGCATCGACATTACGCCTGCATAGGGTTTTTTTCTATAGCGGTTTAAAGACCTGGCGCGGCTCTGTGGCAGTCCAAAAAATAAAAAAAAAATATTTTTGCATTCGTCAGGTCAACGGTGCCGATGTCGTTTTTTCTTAACGCTCTCGCATTTAAATTAGCAATGTCTGTTTTCCGTTCCTGGGGAGATATAAATTGTCAATCGCATGTGGCGCATACCCGTATTCCACTACCCGTGGTAAACGGGTATGTGCCACGCGTGTCTGGAGGAAAGGGTTTGACGACGTACGCGACAGGATTTTCACGTTATTCATGTCATGACTAGACAGCAGTGTTGCGGAGTTGCCACTCCGGAATTGGAATGACTCCAGAATCATTCCACATTTTCACGACCCAGGAATGGAATGGGAATGGAATGGGGACAACGCTTGGAGTAATGGAATGGGAACGGAATTAAGCGCCATTTGCACAAAACTGAATGGGAATGGAATTACGTCTTTTTTTTCCGAAAATACAGAACGTTTTCGTCTACGCGCTGTTTTTCAAACTTCAAACATTAGTAAGTCAGAACCTCGAATTTAACAATAACGCAGTATATTTAAAGTGGCTTGACTGATTACAAGCAGGGTACTTTTATAAGCAACGCGTCTACTACAAACCAAGCCATAAGTTATTGTACAATCAAATGCATCATCCCAGAAGATACTGAAGGGAGAAACAAATTATCCCTGCGCGTGGGTTCTCATTGATTACTCCACTCGAAAGTGGCGAATACTCTATGCGCAACCTGATCTTTATCTCACGAGCAGTTTAGTACCTGACGCAGGTAAATAACCTTTGCGACAAGGAAAACATTGCATACCTGTGCACAGGCGAACACAGACAGTTCTCCTCACCCCATCCATGCTCGCGAGGCGCGCTTGACAAGCGTGAGTGCTCGCGAGCAGTGCGGCCCGGTGTTCCGTATTCGATGCAAAGGCACAAGGTGCCCGAGCAGGGCACTTCCAACTAATATCAACAGATCTAGAGGGTCTTGTTCCGCATTAACCAAATCTTAGTGTTCTCCATATTCACGACCGCTCCAGACGCGTGGCGAAACTGCTTAGTCTTCTGGAACACTACCTTTGTCAGCATAGGCTATGTCGTCATTTTAGCATTAACAGATTTAAGCTTAAGCGATATTAAAACATCACCATTCGTTCAAACATGCTGACCATGCAAATACTATAGGTAGCGGAGAACTGCCCGTATTGGAATTAGTAGTGTGGTTGTACTGCACGAGATATGTCAACAAGCTACTATCCCTCGACCTTGGAACGTGTTTTGCATACTTTTGCAGTTCTAAATGCATCTCATGACATCAGCTTTATGGGGCGTTGATTCTTAACCCATAAAACTATCAAGGTGCCCTTCCTACGTTGAGCAATTACAGGAATGAAATTGAACTGCACGGCCATTCCCGGAGTGGGAATGGGCTAAGGATTTTCATTCCGGGGAATTGAAAGGAATGGAATTGCGGCAAGTGCTGATTCCCCGGAATGGAATTGGAATGGAATGGAGGTGCCCATTCGGCAACACTACTAGACAGACATATTCGTCAAACCCTCTTACCCTCACATGCCAACTTTGGTCTACATTAAGTTAAGTAAGCGACCACGAGAGCACCCAGACGTCTGCGGATAGATAGATAGATAGATAGATAGATAGATAGATAGATAGATAGATAGATAGATAGATAGATAGATAGATAGATAGATAGATAGATAGATAGATAGATAGATAGATAGATAGATAGATAGATAGATAGATAGATAGATAGATAGATAGATAGATAGGAAGCGGCAGCGAAATCCTCCGGTAACAGATTAAAAAAAAACACCGAGATTGGCAGAAACGCTGCTAGGAGTAAGAAATACTCTCAAGGCAGTGAGAAGAAATGGTTCCTACAAGGCGCGAACGGCGGCAAAGAGGGCCTCTCGTTGGAGACCACAGATGAAAACTCGTCGGCAATGAGCGAGAAGCGATTACGATAATGTCTCCCGAACAGCGTCGCTTCCATCAGGGACTGGCAGGGTCGTGAAAAAGTACCTACTGGCGCAGGATAGGAATGGGCGGCCGGATAGATTCCGGCACGCCAACTTGCCAAGGGAGAGAAATGCAGAAACAAATGGGCGCAGCTGTAAAGAGGGCGTGAGCGGAGGAGGAAGGAAAGGCCCGGATAAGCGCGACACCGAGCAAGGGCACCGTAGTAGTTGTCCCGGTGGGCAGCAGGTTGGACGGGCTAGGGGACAGTTATAAATAAGGAAACGGTTTCATAACCGGTATTCTCTCTCCCTCGCCGCTTCTCCAGCGAGGCGTGATGGCCTCCGGTTTCGAATGAAGGGGAACCCCTTGTGACGTCAAAGGATAGCGTGGAGAGGGGGAGCAACGATGGCGGGGGTGAGGCCGGAATGACGGTCTCTCGTAAGAAAGCGTGCCAGCTGCGATTAAGAGTGGGCCGAGGGGGCAGTAAGTGTGCTGCGTGGAAGGGAAGCCTCCTCTCCGGAGTGAGCCCTCTCTTTCGGTTGTTCGGTGGCTGCTCCCCCGTCCGACGGCTCACCTTGATGGCACGGCGCTTTGCTTTGCCGGCCGGACCAGACTGCCTGGCGTTTTGGAACCATCTACGTCACGGACGGCGGCGAATGCGCCGTTCTTTCTTGCCGAGCGGCGCACGCTCTCCGTGCGACACTTTCGCTTTGTTGTTTCCTTTGTGTGTGGCACGCTCTGGCTCGACTCCTTTCCAGCCTGGCGGTGAATTAGAGCGAGGGTACATCATGCGCGCATCGGGAGGCCATTTTCTAACCGCTGTAGTTGTGCGCAGCGTACTCGGGGGACACTCTCACCCAACATATCGGAAAAGCATTACAAGAGCCGTAAGGTATTAAAAAAAAGCGCGAACTTCTTACCGGTCATCAAAACAGGCAAGTAACGACAAAACAAGCGTTCAGCTCCCAAGCAAATTTTATTTCAAGTAACTTAAGTAGATATATAGCAACAAGATAGATGGCAGGCCGCACCGCGCATGAAGGCCACGTATTGCGCCATCTTGAAAAACACGCAGTGAAAAGTAATTTCAACAGTCTTTGTGAGAACTTCTCTTTTCGCTGAGCAACAAAACGAACGAACGTTACTGATACAAACTGTCCGATTCTATCTGACGCAGTGCACTTCGATTATCTCTCAAGAAAGCGTATCACTGCCTGGTGACTTGTTAAACAGTGCTAAAGAAGACAAGGGCAAAAAAAAAAAAGAAAACGTGGCCAAGACAGGCGCTCACTTGGGGCCAACATTTACCAACGCACCTAACTTGCGCACTGGTATAACTACTCTTGCCCATGCAGAATTCGGACGCCAGATTGTAGCGGCTGACAGGAACGGTCCCGACAACGCGCTGGTACATGTAATAACAGCTCGAGATCACGTTACCTGAGCACAAGCGTAACGTATGACGTCACTGATATAGCGGCACGTCGCTGTCGCTATATCACTGACTCTCCTTTGACACGGACCAGCCACTGACACTGGCAAAATAGCGATACTCATGCAACGCCAGGGAGAATCTTGCCTTTTATTCAAATTGTACGGCGGTGCTATCGTGACGTCATGGTGACGTTTCAGCTCAAGCCATGTGACCTCGAGCTGTTTAGGTGCAAGTGGACTCTCCGATTATTCGTGACACGGGCCTGACAAGAGTCCTACGTGGCGCTTGATTAGCTCACTCACATTTTGTGGTAACAAGAAAGGAAAGAAGCCTCACAAGCTTAGAATTACATTAAGTATTCATTCTAAAGAGACAGGGCGTGCAAACACGGACTCAAGAAAGAAGTCAGGACACCACAAACGCCGACTAACAACTGAAGAGACGCAAAACGGCGCAAAAGGAAAGAAGGCCCGAAAACGTATCTGCGCATACCCATGCAATAGGCAAGCTTATCAATCCGGCACGCGTGGGGGTCTACGTGAAAGATAACTGTTAAGGCATTTGATTTCATCTTTATGCAAGTTAATCGACGGTTAGCTCATGCATACGCCACCGCTATTATTGATATGCGATGCCTTGTACTGGCATATAAATGAAGAAGCGCACCTCATGATTGAGGCATGGCATATCGATAATGGTGGCAGTGCATTCGTGAGCCCACTATCGATTAACTTGCATAAAGATGAAATAAAATGCAGTTATCTTTCACGAAGACCCCACGGGTGCCGGAGTGGTAACTTTGCCTATTGCATGGGCATGCGTAGATAAGTTTTCGCGCCTTCTTTCTTTTTTCCGCCGTCGTGCGCCCCTTCAGTTGTTGGTCGGCGTTTGTGGTGTCGTGACTTTCTTGTGTCCGGGTTTGCACGCCCTGTCTTTTTAGAATGAAGCATCACATTCCAACGCAGTTTGGTTGTTGCAACGTCCAGCATTTTAAGTGTAGATGGCGCGGCGATTTGCTTATCATCTCTACTCCGGTTTACTCTCCGGATGGTGCACAACCTCTTCGAATAGTGCCACGTTTCGGTTTCGGTTGACGCAGGGTGTTGTAGGACATGTATACGATGCAGGCATTTCTCGTGAAGTAGGACCTGGTGAGTTTATCGCACTGCACACACAAAAGAAGAACAGCGCGTAAGAATTCTGAAACTATTATTCCATCGCCTTAGAATCTCATATGATGATATTAAGACGACCTTACATTGAAGTATAGATAACGATATAGCAAGTCATTTTCAACGGACGCCTATAAAAAAGGGTTTTTTATTGGTTTGGGCGCAAAGACTATAACCTAACGACGTGCAGACGTTGTCGAGGAACTTAGCTGAGCAGCTGTCATTACAGATCTCCTGCATTTATACAGCTTGTTGGGAGCTCAGATGATGGCTACTAGCTCATTTCACTACGACGGGAACAATGCTATGAGTACTTGACATTTTGTTGCGCAAGTAGTGAGACAGACAATGGAATAGCCAGAAAGCTATATCGCTACTTTCAACTATATATATTAGAGCTGTAGACGTGCTAGCGTTTTATGGAACACTGAACTTCAGAACAATGCGCCAGAAAGGATGGTCAAGATACGAGGAAACCACAAGATTACTGAAGTTGACTAATGAATTGTAGCTAGAAAGCCGATGTAACAAACATACTACATGTAACATGTAACACGTAACATGTACCAAACATGTAACAAACGTACTCTATTGCTAGTAGACGACTTCAGGAAATCCAGATAGCAATTTACGTGTTCTTCAAGTACTATACTTGCGCGCGCGCTTACCAAAGAGATGCAATTACTTTTTTTCTACATGATACTGACGACGTTCTTGTAATCGCCACAACTCGTTGCATAAAGAGATTGCAGAAAATTACGACGCTTTTCTAGTTTCTCACGAAGATCCATTATAACTTACAGCCCACTCTGACACACGAACAAAGAAGACACACACGAAGACAAGCTCTTGTCTTCGTGTGTCTCTTCTTCGTCCGTGTGTCAGAGCGTGCTATAAGGCCAGGGCCGTCGCCGAGGACCTCGAAAGATGTTCCTCGAATGGTGGATCCCTGGCAGCCAAGCTCCGGGCACAATCACAACCGTTGGGCAAATAAAGTTTATTCAACTCAACTCAACTAGCCCCGTCAAAAAGCTTCCTACAGTACTGGCGAATAGCTTGATGATACAGTCCGGGAAAGCCCCTAAACTCTGCGTAGCTGCAATGTCTTAAATCAACAGCAACAACAACAACAACAACAATAATAATAATAATAATAATAATAATAATAATAATAATAATAATAATAATAATAATAATAATAATAAGAAGAAGAAGAAGAAGAAGAAGAAGAAGAAGAAGAAGAAGAAGAAGAAGAAGAATGGGGAAGAAGAAAAGGAAGTTGAGTTCCTCTCTAACCCTAAAAATAAAAAAGCACTGTTTAGATACATGAGAACAAGGAAAATACTGCCGTCTCCAGTTAATTCGGATTACGACCTCCTATCCACAGCGCAAATGACTAATGCTCTTGAGTTAATTGCTACAGGACTGGAGAATAGATTCACATCGACTATACCAAATAATTGGCAAAATTGTACAATCACGACAGATTTTGATAAAGTTACCATGTCCGAACTATCCCACGTGATTAAGCAGTTACCCTTTTCAGCTCCAGGCCCCGATGGAGTTACAGTGCAAATGATCCAAATTTTATTCAAGTTATCTCCTAGTGAAATTCTTAATGTTATAAATTATTCTTTAAATTATGCCTGGATCCCTTATGATTGGAAACTAGCGAAGATAATTCCGATACCTAAGAAACAGGGATCAGGTTTAAACATAGAAAATATTAGACCAATATCATTGACTTCAAACATGGTCAAACTCATAGAGAGGGTCCTGCATGGCAGAATAACTATTTGGATGGAAAATAAGTCAATATTAAAACCTCAGCAAATTGGCTTTAGATCCGATTGTTCAATCTGGTGTGCACATGCAGACTTAGAGAGCCGTATACAACTTGCTAGAAAACGAAGACAATATGCCGCACTAGTGACACTCGACATTGCTAAAGCACACGACTGCGTTGAGCATTCCATTTTACTTAACAGACTACAGGTCTTAAATTTTCCACAATATATGTCGGCGTGGGTAGGAGAATTTTTAAAATCACGGGAATTTTATTGTGTCAAGGATGGGTGCTCTTCATCTAAATACAAACAGAGTCGCGGAGTTCTCCAAGGAGCGGTTCTATCTCCACTTTTATTTAATATACTAATGAGTTCAATTCCAACCTGTCAGAATATCTATGTCTATGTGTATGCAGACGATATAGTATTTTTTGCAGCCGACAGTGACACTTATGTTCTACAGCAAAAATTGCAAATCTACATGAACATGTTGGAAATATGGCTTCGGTCGATATCAATGGCATTAAATGTAAACAAGAGTGCTCTCCTGGTGTTTCCTATAGCAGGTTCGATTTCACTCTCTATTGCATATAAACAGGAACCTATTCCGCAAGTATACTCTCTAAAATATTTGGGTGTTTTATACAATGAAAAACTTAACTGGAGTCCACATATCGAGTACATTGCAGCTAAGGCGCAACGGGCTTTGGGCTTATTGCGCAGAATGAGCAATCGCAAATTTGGTGTGCGTAGGGACACAATGATAATGGTATATAAGATGTATATGCGTCCAATATTAGAATTTGGATGTGTGTTGTTCTCGGGTGGACCAGCTTACAAAATTAAGCCGTTGATTATCTTGGAGCGGGAAGCTCTGCGCTTGTGTATGGGGCTCCCTAGGTTTGCAGCAGTTACTGTTATGTATCAGGAAGCGCGTCTGCCTTCATTGCTCTGTCGATTCCGTGTTTTAACAGTACAGACAATTCTAAAATTTTATAGCTTGCCGGTAAGAAGAGCGGAATATGTTTTTATCAGTGACCCAGATTCCTTCTTTCTCGCTCATTGGCCACGATATCACACACCACAGATAATCTTCGTACAAAAGAAACTGGAAATTATAAATGTCAACATCAGAGAGATAATTGTAACCAATAGCTCAAATCAGGTTCTTATGATAGATTACGAAGAGATTTTTCCTCCAAAATCTAAATTTCGATCCCAAAAATTCTTAGAGAACAGGTTAGAGGATTTTCTGATACATGCACAAACACGAAACGTAATAGCCACTGATGCTTCCGTGAACGAAGATCGGGCAGGCGTAGGAATTGTCTCCCAGTCGCTGCGCTGGTCATTCGCTGTGAGGTTACCCGATTTTACTCCGGTTTTCGAAGCTGAACTCTTGGCCGTCATCATGGCACTGCGAAAACTCCCGACAGACGAGATCAGGGCGATAATAATAACTGATTCGCTCTCAGTATGCACAGCACTTACAGCTTCACATAACTCTCGTGCCCTCAAGACATTTCGATCTTTAGTTCCGTCTCAGCTGAAGCACCTAAAACTAGTGTGGGTCCCAGGTCACTGTGGCTTAAAATTAAATGAAATGGCTGATGCTTTAGCGCGCGCATCGCTAGATCTCCCAATAATCCAGGTTCTTCCAGTGGTAGAATATTTCACCGCAATCAGATACAGAAAATTGGCAATTCACACTGATAGGATGGAAACAATAACAACGTGGACGGAATACAAACATCTCAACTTCCCATGGAAGTCTCATTGGAGCCAATCTAGACAATCTGAAGTTACGATCACCAGATTTCGATGCCGTGTCCCCCCATTAAATCTATACTTACACAGAGCTGGTCTGACGATATCGCCCCTATGTCAATTCTGCGGAGAATTAGAAAATATTGCACATTTCTTTTTGTCATGCCGCAGATATTCAATTATTAGATCACGACTGCTCATTACTCCGCTGTTAAAAATAGGCTTAAACTTAACTGAAGAAATTACACTAAGCTTCGGAGCCTCAGGGTTGGGATACTGCCATAGGGATGCCTTCAATGCCGTGTGTAATTTCATGCAAACCACTAAACGTGTACCATTTTAATCTTCCTTCAAAAACGCTATTTATTAAAATGCGGTTCAATATATCTAATCTCACCAAATTGTTCTGATCAGGTTAATACGGCTGTCTGAAATACGAGCGCAATAGCATAATTTTTGAAGTATTAATTTGATGTCTTATTTATTATTACCATTTCTACTCTTAATTTTTTTTAACCATTTTACATTCTTCGAATAAGATTTTAAGCTTCAAGTACATATTCTTGGCCCATCCCCCAGAGTGGGTACGTGCCATAGAAAAGAAGGCAAAACAAACAAACAAACAAACAAACAAACAAACAAACAAACAAACAAACAAACAAACAAACAAACAAACAAGTTTCGAGTCTCTGATACGCAGCAACGTATATATTGGTGTTCAAAAAGGCGTATTCGACTGCCACAGTGCGCGTACTCTATTGCTAGCATAGACTACAGCCATTGACCTTGTGCGACCAGCGTCGTCATCTGTGGCGACAGTTCTAGCTCTGAAGAAACGTTCAAAGTGGGCAACGTTTCTTCTGCGTCACGGACAACAAACCTTGAGGGAAAAACATGTCCTCATTTTGTTTCTCTCGGTATCAGGTAACGCGCTAGCTGTGTTTACAGCTTCCTGCTCATCCAAGTCCAGAGCTTCGATAAGAAGAAACGCCTGTTCGCCATAACCAAGGCCATGGAGTAGCAACATATTGTCCTCCCAATGACAGGCATTTGTTCTCTGCCGACCAGCGTGCAATCGCTTTCCGAATCAGCGTTAAAACTCGACAGGAATTCCGTGGAACTCATTTGGTGTTTCTTCAACCGAGACAGCAGCGTGCGCCCATCGTTGCACCCGTCGCTCAACGGCGAAGCTGTGCTGAGCTCGAGCGATTCTGCTGCTGCTGCTGCTGCTGATGGTCGTCGAGCGTGCACCCCACTCACGGGCGTCTCATGTACGGGGAAGAAAACTGTGCGCGAAAAAAAAAGTCACAGTTTCGCCGCAACGGCGAAGCAATGAATGCGATAGCAATAAATTGTAATGTAACGCGAAGAATGGAAAGCAGCTCGAAATTGCCAGCGCGTCGCTCGAGCCCAAAGGGCGCACGAAAAGAACGCACACAGGACGAGTGCGAACTAATGCGTCACAGCTCGACACTTTGAAGCGCACTGCTCAAGCATAAAGCAGGACGCACGAAACGAACGAACAGGTACACACACGACGAGCGCGAACTAATTGTCACAGTTGTTACTTATTTCTGTTTGAACAGCGCGCTCCTTTCGCAAATGCGGCCGCTGCAGCGAGCGAAGCGAAGCACCCCACCGGCCACCCCTTCTTTCCTCGAGATAAGCGCACGAAAGCGACCACGCCCTGTAGAGCGAAGAGCAACGGCGATCGCAGGAGCGGCGCGCGCACGTCGCGCCATCTATGTAGCCACTAAGAAAGCATGCTGAATTACGTGGTGTATATAAATAGCGCGCCGTCAGCAGGCTGAAAGACGGTGCTGTCGTGGCCTAACGTCTAATGCGGCGGGCTGGAAATCGAGAGGTCGCCCGTTCGATTCCGCGCGTCGGAAAGAATTTCTGAATTATTTTTCTTTATGGCTTTTCTATATATATACATACTTATACATATACGGTGAATGACGGCGACGGGGACGGACATTTTCCAGCCGAGACTGTCCATATAATTGCTATCGCAATAAAAAAGAGTGAAGTCCATTTTTACGCGAACGATGCGATGGAGGAACAGATCAGAAGACAGGTGCACCGAGTCCGAATGAATTGTTCTCTTGCAACGTTATAGCCCGTATCCCGGAGGACAGTGGTCAGTTCCACTGCACAGCTAGCTGACAGCGCATCCTCGTCGTTCGCTGTGTGTGGCCATACTCTTGCAGTATCTTCTTAAACATGTGCGCAGGTAGGAGAGTACGACATAATGTGTGATGCCCGCTACTCCTTCCCGGTGAGGATAACAGTGCACTGCTAAGATGGGCGGGCTTCAAGCAGACGAGCAAGCAACAAAGACGCAGTACAGAGCAAATATTCACCGATTCTTCCAGGTACACAAACAGCATAAAAGGGTGGGACAAACGTCAACACTCAGCTTACGTGATATTGAAACTAGCTCGTTGCCAGCGACTGCACACACATTTCCAATATAGGGATAGCACTTACGTCATTTTTCGATCGTTTTCGCCATCCTCACCTTAGTTTCATGCGGTGTTTTCACTTTTTTTTTTTTGCTGGCATTTTCATGCGAAACACCGTGCACTAAGTAGTCCCACTATCTGTATGCTCATGAGCTAGCAATACTGCCAGTTATTTATGTCACACGTTCCCTTATGCATTTCCCTAAGATGACTCGAAGGTGAAAGCCATCTTCTTTTTCTTCTCAGTCGACTGTGTCATGTTATGGCGTCATATGGTGACGTAATCACATGATGATTTCTTGCATCGCTCGTGTTGACAACACTGAGTAGATTTTTAATCAACAGTGCTTATGGATGAAAGAATCCTGATCAGAGGTGTATGAATGGAAATTTGCTAAATACATTTAAGGCTTCCTCTCGTTTGTGTGAAATACACAAGGGAACATACTGGGTGTCCACAGATACTCGCCGAGATAGCAGCAGCCGCCGGCCAGAATGCGCAAAGTTCTTGCAGGAGTTCGATACAGCCGTGCATCTTTATGTAAGCCTTCGCAATTGTAGCGCAGCGGTGGCATGCATAAATCACGCAAACATGCCCAGCTCTTGTGACGCGTCTATGAGTATTTTTCTTCGCGGTGTTGTCGTTATTCTGTCGTATTATGCCGGAGCACCCACGTTATGTCCTCCCGCACTCTGCGCAACTGGCACGCGTGCACGGCTGACGCACGTGTGCATCGTATACAGGCTGCGTGGCTGCCCACTTGGACGAGCCGAGCGCTTAATTCAAGGCTAGTCGAGAAGAAACAAGCGAGGCTAATTTCACATCGGGTGGAGGACTAGGGCGACCGCTTTAATGAGCCACATGCAAGAGTAACGTGAGACGGACGGCGTAATAGGAGTGGAGAGAAGGAACACGTGCAGAGTCGAGGGAAAGCGAGCGAGCGACCAGAGACACTCGAACTCACTCGACGCGCACCCCGTCCCATCGCTTGCTTGGTGTTGTTCCGTAGTGTACCAATTCAGCGCATAACTCAGGCTGATGGACAGGTTACTTTTAGCGCATTTCTAAAACGAAACCTTCCTTTTTTTCTCTTTAGCGTATTAGAGCGTGATACATAAGAAAAAAGTGGGTAGATTAACCAGGCTGAGTTCGGCTAGCTACGCGTCATCTAGTAAAACTTCGTATACTGGACACTCAGACAAGAGGTGCGTTATCGTTTATTTCACGTCATAAATGCTGCAATCTGCACCGTCACGAGTACACGTTCGTAAATGCTGCTCTTAGCAATTGGCGGCATAGCGATGTTTCATCCCGTGTAGCAGAACCAGGTAACGGTTGTAGTAGTTGTAATTCTATGTCTGGGGCTATGGCTTATAAACACCGCTTGGTGAATTTCGGTGTATTCTATCTCATCAATGTGACGGCATGCGCCAGGCCGCCGAGGTGACGCGCTGCATTCGTTCCGGACAAAGGAAATGACGTGTGCTTTCTCCATGTATGTGCTTCGTGGGCAACATTGTTGGCCCTGTCATCGTCAATAATGTTGCAACGTCCATGTACATTATATGCCGTGCGCTCTGTTAATCGCTGTAATATATATCACCTGTAATATATAGCATCGCTGTAATATATATCACCTGTAATATATATTCGTCGTACAGTCATGTTATGCCATACCAAATTTGGTGTACATCCCATTAATGAAATGACCAGGAGAGCAAGAAGTCGTGGGTGGCTAGATAGATAGATAGATAGATAGATAGATAGATAGATAGATAGATAGATAGATAGATAGATAGATAGATAGAGCCAAAGTGCCTGAGGTTCGCTAAGAAATGCTTCGCATTTAATATATATATATATATATATATATATATATATATATATATATATATATATATATATATATATATTATATATATACATATTATATATATATATATATATATATATATATATATATATATATATATATATATATATATATAAGAGTTTAAAAGCGCAGATCTGTTTGCTATTCGCAACCAAAAGGAGTACATCAGAGTTATATATTCGGTACACACGAACTGAGTGAGACGCGGATACTACCCCTGTACCTCAAGCTGTTGCGTAAAGAAATACATGTAAGACACGGTTAAATTAATCTACACGCAGCTTCAGTTAGACATAATAAAATGGGTAGAAAAGGCACTCCACACAATACATATGTGGTCAAAAGGAAAGGGTTGAATTAAATCTAAGTGGAAGCTTTGCTGGGCGATATGGTTCATGGTCTTAAAATAAAAGCAAAGCGCAAAAAAAGACGGGACATAGACCGTCTTTTTGTCCTCTGATGTCCCGTCTTCATTTGTGCTCTGCTTTTATTTTATGGCTAAATTAAAGGTGCGTACTTCGTAAAAAAAAAGTACATTTTTAAAGAATATGTGTACACTACACACATATTAAAGGTATATTGGCATGCGACCAATGAGAAAGAAAGAAAGAAAGAAAGAAAGAAAGAAAGAAAGAAAGAAAGAAGGAAGGAAGGAAGGAAAGAAAGAAAGAAAGAAAGAGAGAAAGAAAGAAAGAAAGAAAGAAAGAAAGAAAGAAAGAAAGAAAGAAAGAAAGAAAGAAAGAAAGAAAGAAAGAAAGAAAGAAAGAAAGAAAGAAAGAAAGAGGGACCCAATGGTAATTTTATGAACGCCGGAAAGATACGGGCATTGAACAAACTCGAAAACCGATATCGGTTTAAGACATTCGTTAAAACAACCCAGTGCTTCTCCTCGTCTCTTATTTGTGTTATTCTATCTCTCCCTTTTCACTTTAACTTCGATCGTAACCGCCTCGGAGTTTTCATTTGCGTGCGCCGACTCATCTTCCAGTATTGCGCCAGTCTTCCTCTTTGTATCAAATGCTTCGGCATTTCTTCAAACCCGTCTGGACTTGGCCAGCGTTGCACTGCGGTTCAGCTTCCAAACAGAAACAGCGCTCTGCTGAAGCCTCCGTCGGATTCGCCTTGAGGGTGTTGTGCCTCAGCACAGAGGCCACAATGTCGCCGACTTTCCAACAAAGAGGGACCCTGGAAAACGGCGTCTTCGCCCAGCTGGCCCCGACAGCTGACACCAGTCGTCATGCCTTCACGCTGCTTAACGACTGAGAGCAGCATTCCTGAGGGCGATGGAAGGCACAGACAATGGCGCTTCCAACAACTACAACTGGCGACGCCATCAACTACAACTGGCGAAGCCATCAACTGCAACTGGCGAAGCCATCAACTGCAACTAGCGAAGCCATCAACTACAACTGGCGGTCCGTCGAGCGGGGAGGAACGACGTGGAACGAAGTCGAAGGGAGTCGAACCAGCCGACGTGGTCGGGCTGGCAGTCATGTTGACTGATAGCGAAAATACGTAAATAGTCTGTACATAAAATCTTTTCCTTCTTCACCTTGCCCTTACTGACTACTCCGAGCACGATGCACACCCGTGTTCGCACCGGCAACGCAACCCGAGTCCCAACAGCGGTTCCAGAGGTGGGATGCAACGACGCGTATTCCCAGCAGCGAGCCTGAGGGACGACATCGGACCATAACGGTGGCGGTAGCGATGGGCCACGCAACCTCATTCGTAACAGTGGTAGCAGCGATGGGATGCCACGACCCCGTATTCTACGCTGCGCACCAGAAGGGCCCTACCCCTTTCGTAACAAGGGAAAGCAAGCCTCAGGAAACAACCGAGGGAGTTTCAGGAACAGCAAAGCCAGTGCACTAAATGGCGTAAATAGGGAGGAGACAATGTGTAAGAATGAAATTGCTAGATAAACTAGGGCAGCAACAACGAGGAAAATGAGTATCGGCAGAACGTGCATGCTCCAGCCGACAACGAACAGAAAGCTGCCGGCTAAATCTGGATGCCAGCTGGCGCGACTAGAGCTTATTTGGAGAGCTAACGAGTGATGCACGAAAGAACGGCGAAAAGCAAGTGGCCAGATAGAGGAAGGGGAGGGAAGCGAGAAAGAGGGGGAGGAGAAGTGAGGTCTGGCGGGGATGGAGAGTGAGACGTCACAGGGAAGAGGCCACAAGTGCGCGCTCGTGAAGTGGCTTTGAGAGGAAGACGAGGAATATCAAGTGGCGGGATATTGTAGTGGGCGAGAATGAAAGCGCGGCGATAGGAACATTTTAGGGAATTGGGGAGAGGAATAAGTCGGGGAGCGTTGCGTATAGGGAGAGGCCACAAGTAGGCGCCTGCCGGTGAGCTGGAGCCACTGCGAGGAAGATAACAACGAAAGGAGTGGTGCAAGATATCGGGAAAACACGGAAGCGAGTAAGGAGCAACCCGGTGTGGGAAAACTCGGAAGAAGGATAAGCTAGGAGGGAAGGAACATCATTGTGCGCCACAAGTACGCGCCTGGCGCCGAGTGGAAATCGCGCCCAGAAACAAAACACAAGGAAATTTCTAACGAGAGGCCCGCAGCCGAGTTCCGGAACGTGCGCCTGGCCTATATGCAAATGACAACTGCAAATTTGATTGCACCACGTTTGCTTCTCACAGGACCTGTTCCTTTTTGTTGTTTTTTTTTCTTTTCCTCCTCTTAAGGAAGTTGATGCGTGATGCACTTCAGTTTTGTTGCTTAAATGTATAAATTACGTATCTCAACACTTGCCCATGATTGTTATACTCTGCAGTTTTCTGAATGTCTTGTTCTGCTTCCTTGCTGATGCTGCTTTCCCCCCTTCCTCCACTTGTGATCCCGTCTCTTGCCTTAATACGAGTTCAACTCTTGGTTGCTAGCACGGGCTTTGTTTCTGTCTCTCTATATGTCGTTTTCTCTCTCTCTTTCTTTTGTTGTTGTTCTTGTAATGCATGAACAAGGCATGCACACAATTGGTTCTCGAAGGCAGTGAAGCCAGTCAGCAGTGTCTCCCCTACTTCTTTACGAGAATAGCGTTTTAGCTTTGTCATTGCTCGGCTTATCGGAGGCGATCCTCAGTTTCTTCTCTCAGCGCGGGTTCTTTAGGGTAGATTGCCCGAGGAATCGACGAAAGCACGCGCACAAAAAAAATAAGAACCGTGAGAAGAAAGGTAAGAAAGAGGAAAAATGTGTTGCGCGGAGAAAAGAAGTTGCCCTGTTAGTTTTCTTCTAGACCGAGTTGCTGAAAATGAAGCTGAGCAGACAACACAAAACGAAATTTCAGGAAGAGGGAGAGAGAGATGCCCGTGAGAGAAGCAAGCACACGGCGTTCATGAATAATTCATCCGCAGTGCTTTTAGCGGTCAGCCGATGTGCGCCCTTCCCTCCACGCGCTACTTTCTGCCGCGTAGAAAGAAAAACTCTGCAGACCTGCGCTCATCGTTTTTCTTTTTCTTCTTCTTTTCTTTTTTTTTCTTCTCTCATTACCGCGAGCATCGCTGTGCCTTTTAACGGCTCGTTGTTGCTACGAGCAGCGTTCATTGTTATGGCGCTTGTTCTCTTCGCTCCCACCTCCGCCATAACCATCCGTTTAATCTTGCCCATCCCCTCCTAAGCGCGAAGTTGCTTCTAAATTGTTTGTTTCGAAGCGGAACTTGCTCGAAACTCGCAACACGATCGCGATGTCTCCACACGAGCGGTTCAGCATCGCTGGTTACTTCTCGTTGGCACGCACAGTCCTCGCAATAAAAATTAACCTTTCCGGATTTCTACCTGCGCGATAACCTCATTTCATATCTAAAGGACATTTAATTTCGCGCTAATCATAGCCTAAGGTCGGAATTATGTAGTGCCGCACTATAGCCTGTTGCGGATCGTTTATTTCCAGGACTTCTCAAAAATATAACCGCCTTCTGGAAGAATCTCAACAATGGAACCACCTGCTTCAATTGAAGACAATGCAATATTCCGTACAGCCACAACCGACATCAAACTGGGTTTCATTAACATCAATTCTTGCTACATTGTTATTTGTTTCTGTGTGCGTCCTGAGAAACCATCACGGATGAAGGCGACGAAGGCAGTGCTCAAAATTCTTGAAGACATCATGCTTGCATCGGCGGTTGCAAACCAATGGCGATATCGTGACTGTGAGGTGTGCGACTTTGTGCGTGCGATAGATAGATAGATAGATAGATAGATAGATAGATAGATAGATAGATAGATAGATAGATAGATAGATAGATAGATAGATAGATAGATAGATAGATAGATAGATAGATAGATAGATAGATAGATAGATAGATAGATAGATAGATAGATAGATAGATAGATAGATAGATAGATAGATAGATAGATAGATAGATAGATAGATAGATAGATAGATAGATAGATAGATAGATAGATAGAAACGGCCAGAGTGCCTGAGGTTCGCTAAGAAATGCTTCTCATTTAAAATGTTTCTTTAGCGAGTTGTGTTGCTAGCCGAATCGATATTCGGGCAGCTACCAGTGTTACCAATGTAACTGAGCCAGCGTACATGAAAAATAAGTAATACACACACAACTATATACATCCATTCTCTGTGCTTCTTATTTAAATTTGTATGATATAGGCATTCCTTTATTTATGCTTAGAGAGAGAAATAGATGAAAGGAAGAGGCAGGGAGGTTAACCTGGTGCGAGTGACCGGTTTGTTACCCTGCACAGGGGTGGGGATATAGGGGTCGGAAAGAGGACAGAGAGAGTGAGATAAAATAAACAAGAAACAAGAAACACCGCACGCATGCACACACATGCAGGACGTCCTATCACAGCCGTTCTGAAAGACCGGTTGAACGCAGAAAGCGCATTAGCGCCTTCACAGCCTTCTTAGTGTTAATGCAGCGATTGCGTTGCCATATCTTCTGGCTTGTGCCAGTGTTCCAATGCGAACGAATTTTCGTTTCGCCTTTTTTCATACTGTCACGTAGCAGTGACGGCAGTTCGGAAGACAGGAGGCTGAAAGACTCGTAAAAGAAAAGAGAATCCGTTTATCAGCCTGACTTTCGTCCACTAAAAGAAACTGTACAGCTCTGCTGTGGCGGCAGCGAACGACGTGCACGAATGTCCTCGAGGATTCCTACAGGATGGCCTGCTGTAGTCGCCCGCGCTCAATTTAAAGGCAACATAGAACATTCGAGGTACGCCCCCGAAAACAGCTACTACATTCGGCAACGATCTGGAACTATCTCGAAGTCAATGCGCGGGGCCGCGATCATTCCAGATAAATCGCGACACGTCTCGTATCACGAACTGAAATGATGAAGCTGCGAGTCGGCGGTTATCGGCATGAACAAAACAAACAGTAAAACGCTTCGCGGCAATATGATAAGTGATAATCAGTATAGAAAAAGGCGACTCAGCCACATAGTATGCGGGTTTCTATGAAACACCTCGAACTGAGTAGAGGCTGCTACGAAGTTCTCACTTATCGCCCAAGCTTCGCCGATGTTCTCGGCTATAGGAATACGAGCTAAATTAGATGGCAGTAAAGACGACATGTAGTCGCACTTGCGAGTAATTGCTAGTGTTTTAGGCGCGAAAACCATGACACGATTATGAAGGAGGTAGCAGTGGGGGACCCCGGATAATATTTACCACCCGGGTTTTTTAACGTGAACCTAAATATAAGTACACGAGTGTTATTGCATTTCGCCCCCATTGAAATGCAGCTGCCGTGACCGGGAATAGAATCCGTGATCGCGATTTTAGCAGCGGAACACCTCAGCCTTCTAACCTACCACGGCGGCTGGGTAGCCGCGTACTTCATCTTTTGTCGGAATGCTACACACTGCTGAGTTTGTTTTCGCTTCTAATCTCAGTCGCATATACACCGAGTTATGCGGCGCGCGCACTTTAATATTCCGTGAAATGTGACACTCCCAATTGCCATGTGACAGCTGCGTTAAGAGCGAGCTAAGGTGCCACGGAAAGTGTGCACCGAGCCAATTCAATTCTGCTTTCAGTGCTCGCCGTTTTGCGTCATCACATTTCTGGCGCTGATGTCAATCGTGGAAAACTTCCGCATAAAATGCCCGTAGCGTTAAGAAGCGTACCCGAAGGGGGTTCTGCATCCGTAAATTCCTCATAACGCCGAGCAAGGCGGAGGAGCAACGCGACCGAATAGAAGAGCATGTAACTATCGACAGTGGTCAGCGTGGTCGCAACGTTCGAACAAGGTGAGCCCAACGAATATATATCATGTTTTTAGCACGCCACGAAACGGGAATAGAAGGCGCATTAGACAATGGATAACTATGATTCATATATGCCACATGTGCCTGCTGTGTCCATACCTTTGTACTTGCCAGATACTCAACATTTCAGATGGCGACTAATCAAAAAGAGCTGTCTAACCACTTTTTTTTAAAAAAAGATGGTCCCCTTCACGAAACATCAACTTACCTGACCGAGGCTTCCTATACCTGTGCGGTCACCGTTGATCCACAGCACTAGTGCTTCCTATAAACAGTGTGACATTAACAATGTGTGTATTGACTTTATACGTGATTGGGCTTCAGCCACAAAAACTGCTCGACGCAGGCAGCGCCGCAGTGTTTGGCAAGCTTCACGAATGTTTCGCAGGACACGAGTAGTCGAGTTTATTCGGAAGCTAACGCGGACACCAGCGATAACGCTGCAAAGTTCGATCACTCACTTATAAAAGCCGAAGCGTTGCTCGGACGGTCAGATTACTCGACGAGCGTCGACCGTACTCGCCGCTATAGTTGTATTGTGAGCGTTGCTCGCTTGTACTGTGAATGTGAATGTACATGCGCAGTGTTGCGCATGTGTTGTCCCCCTCTTTTTCTCTGTCCTTGTTTCTTATAGCGCAGCATACCTTTGAAGAATGAACATCAACCAACTAGCCCAAGTTGCTGCGCTTTTGCCCCTGTCTATCGCTGTCACAGGAACAGTTTCTCACGGTCGTGCTCCAGTGACGCAAGATTTACATGGTCCTGGATTCTTGAACATACTGTACTATCAATTCTAGGGCTATCCAGGGCTACGCAAATGGCTGTTACAGATATAGAAGCGCAGTGTCATTCAAACAAACGGGTGGCGTACTGCGCGAGCACGAAGAAGACAGGAAAGAGCGCTCTTTCCTCCTTCATGCTTGCGTAGTGCGCAACCGGTTCGCCATAGACCAACTATTCTGCAAAAGGGCCTCACTACCATTCAAGCATTGTCTGTATGGAGTGTGATGGCAGCGCTGCCACACGTTCGTTACGTAACGCTTCGAGCTTTGTATGTATTGTTCCTATAGCTGCACCACTTAATTTGGGGGACTCTTCATGTTTTATTTTCATTTAGTGTACGTATGTCACCGTTTATTTAGCACACGGTGGCTAGAACACGTTTGCTCACGCGCCAGGCAAGGCGGGCCGCTCAAACCAGTGGACCACAGGTTTGAGGGCCCCATCCACCCGCTGTTTACACATACTCATCCCTCTTTTATTGGTCAAGAAACAATTAGATAATATATATGCAGACGCCCCACGCACAAGCTCGTTTACATCATGACCACCTAAAACATACAGCTTCACATCCACTTCGCACGCCGTCCTGAGAGCTCTCCTCGCTCTTGGGTCCGGGTGCGAAAAGAGCCCCCGAGCGAAGTAAAGGTTTTGTCTTCGCGCAAACGCAGGGACCTTTTATATCACATTCCAGCTTCTCAGACGCGTCAGCACGCATAGCGAGTCCCCAAACAAGGCGATCGAGCGGGGTCACGTGCGCGACCCAGTTGCGTGCTCACGACTCGTTACAAAACTGCACCACCCGAAACAGCGGAGCGTGCGCCCTCGAATTAACGCAAAACTCCCCAGACGCCGGGCCTCGGAAACGAAGCAATATCGCATCTCTCCCTCCTCGTAGTTTCAAAAGTGTTGCCGAACGTGCCTCGAGTCGTAAAGGAAAACTTGAGTTGCTGTAGACGACCGAGGGAAACGCGGGAGCTTCGGCGTGGTGTCGGGCAACGCTCCCTGCTGCATGCGGCGGGGACTGACAACACGAGCAAAGCAAGCCATCACCGGAGGTCCCACGGTCACGCCACGCAATTTGTCCGCAACTCTTAAAACACAACTCCTAGTTAGTGCGTGTGGTGTGTATCTCGTTTATATACGGGCTCCGTTTTCGAAGGCAGAGTTCCCGGCGAGCGAGTCAAAGGCGCTTTGTTCTTTCGTGTGAGAGAAAACGAAGGGCGCGCAGAACGCGAGCCTTTTATTATATTCCTATCTTTTTTCTTTATACGACCACTGCGGACGATCCTAGCTCACAGTCCTCCTCACTGCTCTCCTCATGTATTCGCGTTATTTTCTATCAGACTTGCCAAGCTTACTCCGCGTGTGCCGTGCGAGTTTTAACGAGCGCAGTTTTGGGTGGTGCCTCTTGTACGCGAAGTGAGTGGATGGAGCCGAGGGCCGCTGGGACGCTCATAAAAGGATGCAAATATATAAAAGGAAGGTGAGTGGAAGTGGGGGACGGGGGGGGGGGGGGGGGATGGTGAAGTGTACAAGGCGTACAAGAAAAAAAAAAAACGCCAGGCCTGCGCTGAAACCGCACCATAGTCACAGCGAAAGCTGGAAGAGCGGCGTTTCTAGAGCCCGTTGTAAGCTCTCTTGGGGCTACTAATACAAGTACAGTAGCAAGGTACCCACTACGCCATAGATCACAATTTTTGTGAAGTTGGGAAGCACCTAGTAAGCCATTATTCGTCATTCTGCGGAGAAGCGAGGCACTAGCTACACGTCTGTAAGGCATTATGTGCACTTTGTTGACGCGACGACTGATGACGATGAAGAATTATGGCTCAGCCCTTTGCAATGGGTTGGAAGCTTTAAACGGCCCACCAGTTATGTAATTTACATTGGGTGACGCCCAGTCGCTATTTCCCTCTCCCGCCATGCTGTGTAACATACGTTGACGTGGGAGAGAGAGGGGGGCGAAGTACTTTATTGAGACCCGAGGAAATGGATCATGCGCTTATGGGCTCCCTTGGCAACCAACAGAAGTGAACTTGCGAGGAACCCACTACGCTATAAATCATTGTAATTTTTGATAAGTAGGGAAGCAGGCACTATGCCATTTTTCGTCATTCTACGGAGAGCCGTGGTACCTGCTAAACGCATGTAAGGCATTATGCGCACTTTGTTGATGCTGTGCCTGATGACGATGAAGAATTGTGGCGGAGGCCTTTGTAATGGGTTGGAAGCATTCAGCAACCTACTCGTTGAACAATTCGCATTGCGTGGCGCCTGCTTACAGAATTCGCGTTGTGCGACGCTTGGTGCTTATTTTATTCTCCTACCACGCTACATTGCATATGTTAATGTGGTTCCTTCCCGACATGAAGCCTGTATAGGACCTTTTTGCAAAGCAGTTTCAAGCACCGACATGGCTCAGACGTTGAATACTGGGCTCCCACGCAGAGGTCCCAGGTTCGAACCTCGTTGCATGCCGGAATTTTTTTTTCTTATTTCGTTTTTTTTTCTTATTTGGAGCGACAGTGGTTACGGACACTGGCGGCAGCAGCGGCGGACAACTACGGCGCCAAAAACGACCGCTGAACTTTGATCTCATAACAGCTTTCGCTGTAAAAAATTCGGCAGATCCCGCGCGTTGTGGGAATTGTTTTCATGCGAAGCAGTCAGCGAGTATACTTCTATGCTGTATTTTAAGGCTTTGACCCAAAAGTTACGAGCTCGAACGACGTGTCAGTAGCTGTGTGCACATCGTAGGCCTACCAGGCATGTCGACAACACTGGCGTTTAAAGGGTAACTTACGGTGCGACGTAACGTCAGCCCTCACGTTAGAGTACATACGTCAGTATTATCGAAACTAAGTGCACTTAATGGCACAATCATGTGAATATCGTACTTAACTTTCGCCAATGTATTCCTCCGGGGTCGAGCAATGCTTCAATATAGCTTGCTGAATCATAGGAATACAAATGTAATGTTTATTAGACTGGTATAAAAGCGTAGGCAACACTGGAACCACAGACGTTAATCTGATATGACGCCTGTGTCGTAGGAGTACATATGTAGTGTTTATTGCTTACTTGTAAAATTAGATAGCCAACACTACAACCACTATTGACGTTCCACTGCCATTACGCCTGCATAGGTTGTTTTTCCAAACCAGTTCATCGACCTGGTGTTGTTCTGTGGTAGAATACCAGATTGCCACGCAGAATGCTTGGGTTCGATTCCTGCTGGGATCCTAATTCCTATTCTTTCCTTTCGTTGGGTCAACGCTGCCGATGTCGGTTTTTCTTAACACTCTTGCATTTAAATTACCAGTGTCTGTTCTGGCCGTTCCTGGGCAGATATAAACTCTCAATCACCTGTGGCGCATACCCGTACAGCGCGGCCTGTGGTAAACGGGTACCACACGTGTCTGGAGGAAAGGGTTTGACGACTTACGTAACAGGATTTTTAAGTTATTCATGTGATGACCCGACAGCCATATTCATCAAATCCTCTTACCCTTCTATGCCATTTTTGGTCTACACCAAGTTAAGGAGCCGATCGTGAGAGCACCCAGACGTAGGCGGCTAGATAGATAGATAGATAGTTACGTATAGAAACGGTCAGAGTGCCAAAGGTTCGCTAAGAAATGTTTCGCATTTGAAAATGGAGGTGGCCTATAAGGTCGCTGCTCTGCTATCATATCCGCTATTGCATCATCCTCTTCCGCTACCGTACGGCCGGGTTTACCTCGTTTTTCTCGCATCGTGAAATCACCCGCACACCGTTCTGCGTCTCGTTGAAGGTGCGTTTTTTTCTTATTCCTTCCCAGTGTCACTACTGAGAAGCCCAACGCAGCCAACTAAGTGCAGTCACCGACCCCGCTTTGCTGCAGCATATTCTGGATGGTCCTTTTCTTGCCCTTCGCGCACAACAGTTTTGTGGTGAAGAGAGAGGGGAACGAAAAAAGCGAGTGAAAAAGAGAACTGAGCGACTGTCGGAAGTTTGACACGTGTCTCGCCAGTATCGCTTTCCATGCCATATATCCCCGCTCCTCGGCTTCCATTTTCTTGTAGAACTCGTTGTTGGGCTAGTTGGTGCATTGCATCAAGGAATTAAACCAGCCTGAAAACAGACGAACACAGGAAACGGTGAAGGAGACAGGAAAGCGGCTAGACCTGCTAACGGAGGCCCTCGGTGATCTCTCTACAAAGTGCGAACCCCCGACCGTGTCAGGGTCGTCGCGAGGCAAGCTATTGTTTGGACTGCCTCCTTTTTACGGCTTCGTTCTCGCATTCCCCTTTTCCCACGAGCCTTCTGGCTATGTTTTCTAAGTCCTATTGCAAAAAAGAAAAATAATAATAATCTGCGTGCGCTGCGTCCCAAGATCACCAAACCCCAATAGCGTAAGCGCCGTGGTGTATAAGCAGCAAGCAAGCGCGATCGCAATTCACACTTAGTCAGCAGACAGGTTTTCGGCTAGATACGCGACTTTCGTACACTTAGAGGACGTCTTATGAGGAGAGATCTCTCAGCAGTCGATCGTGCGACGACTTCTCGGAAGTACTCAAAGCGCTGACTCCTTGGTCGTTGCTTTCGTTTGCTGTTTGGCTGCCCACTTTCATTCCTTCTTTTGCGTCCTGGGGTTGTCGACCAATCAAACTATGCGATGAAGTACTCTTTTAAAAACGGTGATTCAAACAACCAATGAAATATTGAAGCATTTTTCTATTTAACTTAGTTAGTTAGTTGGTCAGTTAGTTAGTTAGTTAGTTAGTTAGTTAGTTAGTTAGTTAGTTAGTTAGTTAGTTAGTTAGTTGGTCAGTTAGTTAGTTAGTTAGTTAGTTAGTTAGTTAGTTAGTTAGTTAGTTAGTTAGTTAGTTAGTTAGTTAGTTAGTTAGTTAGTTAGTTAGTTAGTTAGTTAGTTAGTTAGTTAGTTAGTTAGTTAGTTAGTTAGTTAGTTAGTTAGTTAGTTAGTTAGTTAGTTAGTTAGTTAGACACACATTTCACAGACTTCTTGCAAAGCATAAAAAAAGCGGCGCCGCACAATCATAAATACAACCGTTGCAAGCTTTAGAGAAATACAGCGAATAAATTGAATCAATCAGCAATACATTGATCGAAGTGTAAGTATCAAGAGATGAAAAAACCTCGAACAGGGGATGTCGCTGGAGCCCACGTTTCGACAAGTGGTCTTCTTCAAGGCAGCAACTACGTTCTTTAGCGCGCGTGCCTGCTTCGTACACCAGCCCCCGCGTGAGTGTGGCCTTAAAGTTGCGGCACTATAGTAAGTGCGAAGCGATGCATTGAACGAGCAGGGCGAAGGCTTGGGCGTGGGAAGGTCCTCCGAAGAGAGTTGAGTTAATTTTGTTATAGCACATGCCCGTTGTGCATACGCCACATAACGAGCACGTGTCACAAAATTCCGCGTCCCAATCACATGAAGTCTGCGCGGTTGAGCCAGCTATACGGCACACATCTGGCTGCGTTGAATGATAACCACTACTTCGGTCTCGCGGAGGCTCAGTGGCGGTTGTGGAGCTGCTGGACCACGGCGCGGCGTTGGCTCGGGGTAGCGTCGCGGCGAAGCCTCGAGAGAACGCCGGCACAACGCGAGTGCGGAGTCAGCGTGACATGTCGTTACGCGCCTGCAGCAGGGGCCACGGTCGCGCCTTATGTCGTCGCAGTGAATTTAGCGTTTGTTGGGTTTCAGCTGCGACGGTGGCGGTTTCCGCGTGACGGCAAAGTGCTGTAACCGATGCCGAAATTCACCTCTCTTCTCACATCTCGCCTTTGCCTCTCTTGTCTTCGTCATCACTCGAGTTGTGCGCGCACACTGTCAAAAATCAAGAGCTTTTCAGGGCAGTACGGGTGTGCATTGAAAAGAATGGGGTTTTGGCTTTTCAGAATCGATGTGGCATTAGCGTTGATGACTTCTTAGGTTTACTCGAGTTTTATCTTGGTGCCACGGTTGTTTCTTTTGAGGATCGGTTTTTGTTGCAGAAGCGAGGAATCTGCATCGGGTCTTGTGTAGCACCGGTGCTAAGCGAAATATTTTTGGCAGAAGTTGATGAAGGTTTGGATAGGGCAATGCAGGGGGTCAATGTTTTACGTACTTTTAGATATGTTGACGATTTTTTGATTATCTTGGGTAAAGACCAGGGGGTAGCGTTGCAACAGCGTGTGTCTGTAGTTTTAGATGCGTTTATCAACGGTGGGAATGGGCTTACTTTCACTTTTGAGACGCCGGTTGATAACGGGCTTCAATTTTTAGACATCTTTTTAAATGTTTGTGACAAACACGTCTGTTGGATGTACAGACCACGTGTGCGAAAAGAATTTTTACCTTTTGACTCTGCCCATTCCAAAACAGTGAAAAGAGCTATTGCTTCTGCGTGTTTAGATTCAGCGCTTAAGAAGTCGTGTATGCACACCATGAAGGAGAGCTTCGACCTACAAATTTCGCGCCTCTCAGCTGCTGGGTTTCCCCGGACTGTTGTTGCTTCTGTTGTAGAAGCAATGCTAAAGAAGATGAAAGGCAAGACGCAGAGTCCTGCCTTAGAACGCCAAGAGAAAAAAACGAGGCCTGTAGTCATCCCGTACACTCATAAAGTCGCTCATAATCTTAAGAAGGTTGCTACAAGGTTCAATGTTCCTGTGGTCTTCTCGGCGCCACGCAAATTGTCCAGCGTTTGTAGGCGAGTAATGAAACCTGGTGATACGAAACGTTGCTGTGATATTAAGCATGAGCATCCTTTTGGGGAGTGTTGTGTCGGTGCGGTGTATTTGATTCCTTTGAGCTGTGGCAATGTATACATCGGCCAAACAGGCCGATGCATTAATGTTCGGTTACAGGAACATGCGCTGTCCATCAAGAATGGTACGGGCTCGCATCTGCCATTTCATTGTAAATCTTGTGCATGTGTGCCCCTGTTCTCATCCAGGAAAATCATAAAGCGAAGTTGTGACGCAGTCGCAAGAGAACTGGCTGAGGCCTATTTCATTAAATTGTACGGGAGTGGGTGTGTCAGCGTTCCCTCTATCGTCCTGCACAGCAGTGAGTTTGTTTTTTTGCGAGATCGCTTTTGATTTCGGCCGTCTGCGCATGTGTGTAATGGCATATATATTGAGTGTCCTTTCGAGAATAAACCAGTTGGTAGTGTGCGCTTGTATACGTCTCTTCTTCCTGTTTCGTCCTTGTCCCTTTTTGCGCCACCGTCTTATACTTAACTATATATATATATATATATATATATATATATATATATATATATATATATATATATATATATATATATATATATATATATATATATATAATATATATATATATATATATATATATATATATATATTTGTTTTAATTTCGCGCACCCTCCAAAAAAAGCCGGAAAAAGATTCAACATGGCAGTTATATCAGCATAGATGACATGATCCGACATTGCTGAACAAGCGTTACAACTATTTTCTATTGAATATTTGTCGTTAGAGTTACTACGTTAAACGTTAATTATGCAATCTTTGTTAATTACACAGCTTGGTAGATTGGCAGTTATCTTAGCGTAGATGAAATATTCCGACGTTTCAGAAAAAGTGCTGCGCCTTTTGTATTGCAGATTTTTCGCTAGAGGTACCAATTAAGAAGCTAATTAAGCAGTCTTGTTATTTGCCCAGCTGGGCGAATTGGAAAAGAAAGTATGCTGACATGCTGCATACGGTTCGGAACAACACTGGACCAATTACGCAAGCGCAGCGTGTATGTTCGTTTTTTTTTAAATACTAGACGCAAGTTAGCTAAAACACCCTGTATGTAGACATAAGAACCTTCGCACCCCAAGCCTTTGAGTAGGTAGAGACTTAAGCCTTTGTGAATCTATATAACAGATATATGCAATATAGGTATGTCGTAAATAGGTTGCAATCAGCGTGCGCGTTGTTGCAAAAATAAGCACAGTGTCACTTTTTAGGGGCGAAGCTCCTTATAGCGGCACCCGTTCGTCCCCGTCATAGTAGTGTGTAACCAGTCTTAAAAACGGAGGGGGCGTGCACACATAAAGGCTCCCTAAAGACAATGCCCTGCGACAGTACGTGATATGTATCGCCCTCTCCTATCCTACGCTTCCCCCTCTTTCTCCTCTCCTACGGTCCCCCCCCCCCCCGCCCTATCTTGCCTCGCGGCGCAGCGGCGCCGACGCAGGCAACGTCGCGAGGCAGTGTCGCGGCAGCGTCTTCATTGAAAAAATGCCGGCAGATCCCACGCATTGTGGGAATCGATGTAATGCGAAGCAGCCAGCAAAGAACTGCATACATCGTCTTGTATGTCATTGAGGAAAATGCGTGTCATGGTTTTCATATTAGCTCCTATTATTCATGTTCGTCACACAGTAACGTCGCGCAATACCAACTTCGGGGTCGATCAAGCTAGAGAAACGGCCGCCAGCGCCCCATGAGCGTGGCACGAAAGTCATGCTGTACATGACATACGTGTCATGACTTTCATGTTAACTCGTGTTATTTATGTTCCTCACACGGTCACGTCGCAAGATACCAATTTCGGTGTATATCAAGCTAGCGAAACGGCCGCCAGCACCCCATGAGCGTGACACGTAAGTCATGCTGTACATGACATGCGTGTCATGATTTTCATGTTAACTCGTGTTATTTATGTTCGTTACACAGTCACGTCGCGCAATACCAATTTCGGGGTAGATCAAGCTAGCGAAACGGCCGCCAGCGCCCCATGAGCGTGGCACGTAAGTCATGCTGTACATGACATGCGTGTCATGATTTTCATGTTAACTCGTGTTATTTATGTTCGTTACACAGTCACGTCGCAAGATACCAATTTTAGTGTATATAAATCTAGCGAAACCGCCGCCAGCACCCCATGAGCGTGGCACGTAAGTCATGCTGTACATGACATGCGTGTCATGATTGTCATGTTAACTCGTGTTTTTATGTTCGTCACACAGTCACGTCGCGCAATACCAATTTCGGGGTAGATCAAGCTAGCGAAACGGCCGCCAGCGTTCCATGAGCGTGGCACGTAAGTCATGCTGTACATGACATACGTGTCATGACTTTCATGCTAACTCGTGTTATTTATGTTCCTCACACGGTCACGTCGCAAGATACCAATTTTGGTGTATATCAAGCTAGCGAAACGGCCGCCAGCACCCCATGAGCGTGGCACGTAAGTCATGCTGTACATGACATGCGTGTCATGGTTTTCATATTAGCTCCTATTATTTATGTTCGTCACACAGTAACGTCGCGCAATACCAACTTCGGGGTCGATCAAGCTAGAGAAACGGTCGCCAGCGCCCCATGAGCGTGGCACGTAAGTCATGCTGTACATGGCATGCGTGTCATGATTTCCATGTTAACTCGTGTTATTTATGTTCGTTACACAGTCACGTCGCGCAATACCAATTTCGGGGTAGATCAAGCTAGCGAAACCGCCGCCAGCGCCCCATGAGCGTGGCACGTAAGCCATGCTGTACATGACATGCGTGTCATGATTGTCATGTTAACTCGTGTTTTTATGTTCGTCACACAGTCACGTCGCGCGATGCCAATTTCGGGGTAGATCAAGCTAGCGAAACGGCCGCCAGCGCTCCATGAGCGTGGCATTGGAAGTCATGCTGTACATGACATGCGTGTCATGATTGTCATGTTAACTCGTGTTTTTATGTTCGTCACACAGTCACGTCGCGCAATACCAATTTCGGGGTAGATCCAGCTAGCGAAACGGCCGCCAGCGCTCCATGAGCGTGGCACGGAAGTCATGCTGTACATGACATGCGTGTCATGATTTTCATGTTATATCGTGTCATTTATGTTCATTACACAGTCACGTCACAAGATACCAATTTTGGTGTATATAAAGCTAGCGAAACGGCCGCCAGCGCACCATGAGCGTAGCATGTAAATCATGCTGTACATGACATGCGTGTCATGATTTTCATGTTATGACTTGTCATTTATGTTCGTCATACAGTCATGTTACGCCATACCAATTTTGGTGCACATTCGATGAACCAAGCGACCAGGAGAGCACAAAGTCGTAGGCGGCTAGATAGATAGATAGATAGATAGGTACGCTCAAAGTCGCAGAAGTTCGCTAAGAAATGCTTCGCATTTAAAACGGACCGCTCGCGCTGCACAACTGTTCACTGACCACCCTGTATATATAGGCACTGGATTTTGACCTCCAAGGTAGTGCGCGTGTGCGATTTCTCCTGTGCGTGATTAAAGAATGAAAATTCACAGCGTACATGTAAAATTAAAGCGAGCTGCAAGTCGTCATAACTCTCATCGAACCTTTAGTATAAACGCGCCCGATCTCACGTCGGTGATGATGTACTGGGCAGAATTCACGGTAGATTCACGGTTTACCGATGAACCTCCGCAGCTTCGCCCACTCATCATCATTCACTCCGTGGATATGCTGTGATTTTTTTTAACGGCGTGCTGGAATAGCTTGGTATAATAATCGAAAGGAAAAAAAGGTTGGGGGGAAGGGTACCTTTTTAATGAAACAGCAGGTACACTGACAGCCCAGTCGCCTTCGGTACTTTGTCACGGTACTGCGGTACTAAAAAGCAACATAGTCAATATTGACTATAAAACCTTCGTTTTCTTGCAGCTTTCCGAAGGGAGGAAGTGGTAGAAATTGTAGCGGGGAAATATTGCTTTTATGCCGCATGTTGTGATGGCTCAATACACGAGTTGCTCACTAAAGCGTTGTTTCTTTCACCTAACCGAGCTAAGGCATCACAATGTGGTCTCCAGTCACTGCAAATGACTATGAATTCGTGTTACAAATGCCGTCTTGCTTATTGCGCCAGTAAACGTAAGCCCGTACTCGATCACGGATGGAATGCCTGCATCGAGTAGATGATGCCCAAACTGGCGTCTCTGTTTCGCTCCTCTCACGGCTTCACAATGCCAGGCATCCACGCTAGCGTTCGCAAAGCGTGCACACCTCTTTGCCGGCGTCCTACTCATACACGTGCCAGAACGCACGCACGGCCCGGCTGCCGGGAGCATGCGTCATTTGTTTGCTGAGCGGACGTCATTTGGACTCTCTTGGCACGCAATCGATACGCAGCGGCTTCGGTATAAGCTCAGCGCTCGTCCGCCCGCTCTCGTCGATAAGGGAACGGGGCGCAACTGATAACGGCAACGGGTGGAGAGCGCACACTCGCATTGGGTGCGCGCTGTAATTAGAGGAAAGGCCATAAAAATCCCAGCCTATTGGATCCGGTGTGGTGGCCTGCCTGGCCAGCTTCCGTGGCCTGCCGATAAGGTCTCTCTTCTCAACACATTGACTTTATTGCTCTCCCGAGGGGGCCGCGCTGCTTCTGGCGCCGCGGGGAGGCAACCCCCTTGCGACTCTTACGACTCTACACTGCGACAGACGCCGCCTTGCGCGGAACTCGCGAACGAGGTCGGTAGGCAGTCGTTTACTCGGAAGCATCGCGGGTGCTTCCATCTGTGGAGCTTGTTGTGACGTCAAGGTGACCTTATAAATTCGGGCCGTGAGGGGGGCCGATCGCTCAAGAGTCAAAACGAAGTTCGAACAAGAAACGAAGTTTAAAGTAAATGAAGATACCGTATCTATTGTGCACCGCGACAATGATATCAGCAAAATAAAAGAAATAATCCGCCGTTAGGTGAACAATGGAAAGTTGGGCCGGATGATGGAGCAATGCCTGCGGGTTGGTTTATATTCATCTAGTAAGATTAACTTTTTTTAATTGTACCTTATTCGGGAGATTTTCGCGACCTTATGCAGTGCCGGCTGCTCCTTTTCACAGATAATAGTATTAATAAAAACCACCGCAGTAAAAAAAATTGCATGCAAGAGCACCTAGGGAGAGTTCAGGCAAGTCAGTCAAGCCATAAAAATTATCACATATATTCACGAAGTCCATTCACGTAGCGACGCAAAACAGAGCAAAAAAAAAAAACAGTCTCCATTCGCATAACACTGTAATACATATAAAGTACAGTCCCACGAACACCGTATATGCTGAATATAACACTAGGAATATCGTCCCGTCTCGTAACAGCACTGAAATAGGCAAACGCCAGTCGCAGGGGCACGTATAAAGTTTACAGTTGAAGCAGCGCATAACGCGACACGGTCAGGTCATTCGTCTTGTCAACGCCTTTGTGTCCACTTTTTATTTTTTTTCCTTGTGTGTTTGAGTTGTACTACAAGACGAATAACCAAGAATCGCGGGCACGGCTGTCGGTGATTGCTGCGGCACTTAGCGGTGACGTCAGTTCCGGTAAGGGAGGTCACGTGCTTTCAGGAGACGGCCTAACGGACGCCAGCTGGGTGTGCGCTTTCGCCAACCTAGCCAAGAAACGCTTTCGCAGTAAAAAAAAAAAAAAAGAAGCTACCACGGCCAAGCAATGCTCTCTCTGTGCTCGCTGAGAACATGTGCGTCCATGCAACATCATTTTTCTTGCAGTAGAATAATTGGGAAAAGCTTTTGCTTGAGCTTGTTGGTAAGCATACTGGTATAAATTTTATTGGGTGCAAAAAAATACAAAAGAAAAAGCGGATACAAAAGATACGCATATCTGTTGAACGTGTGTTGCCACCTACCGGTCGATTTAACTCATGCAGGAAGATGAGCATTTAGCCACAAGCACTGTCGACGTCTTCTATCCCACATCACTTGCTTTCTTCCAGCGGGCTACAAAGAGAGCTCATAGTATTTGAAGAGAAGTGTATGTTCGACAGCAACGGAAAGCATATTCGGGGATGTAGTAGAAATTGCTTTTTTTATTATCGAAGTATACTCCAGAGGAGGAAAAAAAGTAGTGTTGTTGCAATCTGCAGGCTCGGGAGAGTGTTGCCGAGTTTAAATAGCAAGATACGATCGGAAACTCGGCCTTGTTGCTGTACCAAGGCAGCATCACATCCGAAAACCGAGTCTCTCAAAAGGTCGGGAAGACTCAGAGAACTGGTGGTCTTTGCCTTTGTTCGTTGGAATCCCAATGTAAAAGAAACGCGCACACAATGTAGTCAGACAGGACATAAGGTAAATTAAGCATTTTCTTGGACCCCAATGGAGAAATACTAAGGAAATGACACTGCACAAAAAGGCAGATTACCCCAGATGATATCCGAACACCTGACCACATACACCTGCGGTGCGTTCACATGCAGTGCCTGACCTATAATGAACTTCGTTGGGTAGAGAGAGAGGGGGAGGGGGAAGAGAGATCGAAAATGCTTATAAAGGCAAGGAGCCTATACCGAGGTAGTTCCAGTTGAGAAAGAGATAATAAAGTATTACTTTTCAATTGTTAGACGGCGTCACGCACAGCCATGGCGGCATATGTGATATATTTAGTTCCTGACCGCAGGGTTTACGAAACATGTGAACATAGGAACAGGAATCTGATCGAGACACTGGAAGCTGCCTGGTGCAACTATATCGCAAGAATGTAAATGCATAGAAATCAGCGGTTTGCACACAGCTGTAACCTATGCATACGTTGTCCAAATAATGCGCCAAATCACCCGTGTCTAACGCAGCACTGTCGAACAAAAGTTTATCGTCGAATAAAAGCAGCTCGTAATACTTACAAAGAGTCACAAAGGCACGCATTGAAGTCGCAAATGATGTATGATAGCGTGTAGAGTTACCTATTCGCGTAGCGCACGACAGTTTCAAAAAGAACTGCGCACTGTTCCGCAGATGCTCTCTGGATACTGCGTATACAAATGCTGGTTCGAAAAACGTGAGCTTCACATTCGAAAAGTGTCCAACGATGCGTTGAGTCTGTGTTGCAATAACCTTCATCCGCGCAACTCAACCTCGTGACCCTTTTGAAATCTTTCGAAATGTGAAATTTGATTTGGCGGCGCAGTGCTGCTCGCCCGACTCATTTTCGTTCTACCAATTTGTCCCGCAGCTCATATATTCAATACATACGTATGTGTACGTCGTATATGCACTTGTATATGCACTTGCACAGTTTGTATGAAGCTTTTTCTTCCGCTGCGCCCGCGGTCGATCGAAGTTAAAGGTAGGGAATCCTTTTTCATGAGGCTTTGCCCGCTTCCATGACGTCGATCTCGGGAACCATTAATCAAATTGCGCTGTATAAGACTACATTGTTGCGCTGGCACTGAATTCTGCCGCTGATTGGCTTAGCCGGGTTCGACGCAATATATTTTCCTGCGTTATTTTTTTTTTCTATATTCCTGCAGCTGCGCTAACGTAATGCTTTTGTATCCTCTGAAAAAAAAAAAAACACTCCGTCAGGGGTCATTTTGTTTCATTCATTTTTTTACTGGCGTTTTGCGAGAGTCTCTAGTGGTTATGACTGCAGCGTAATTTCTTTTATTTACAGCTACCGCTACTCTCGGACTCGTTCCGATGCTTTCCCGATTCTGTATGCGCGGAATATATCTGGACTGGATGTGCTGCTTTAGAATGAGCTCTCCCGACTAGTTCACCTACACTTCTCCAATTCCCCTCTGCTGCTTGGCGTTGAGAGCTAGGCGGTTCTCTATTGATTCAGTTAGCCCCCAACGGTGGCGAGTTGCAGCCATTTTGACCGATGATAAATGAACGGACATTCCCCCTCCCTCTCTCTCTCTTTCTCTCGCTCTCCGAAAGGGCGGCAGTGTGGGTCTCCCTTGTCGCGTACCCTCATCCTGGCCATCCTGATCTAGACGACCCAGTATATTTCATCTTGCCACAAGTTCATCGATGAAGCCTAGTTGATTAATGTAACATCTGGCCTTTTTAGGTTTTCGACACGTTATGTTTCATGTTATGATCCTGTGCTTATGTTCCGTGCATCTGCTTATAAGCATGTTATTTTTTTCTCGTGCATCACGGGAAAATTCGAAATATTTGCGCTTATATATGCACCTGTGTACTTCTTTTAACAGCGCAGGTGCTAATGCCAGCAATTGGTTGTAAGCCGCACAGAGAAAACTATCATCATCATGAAACGGCACGCGCTATGTTCGTCCTTTTTTGCCTGTTCTTCATCTTCTGCTTCGCTCCTAGAACACGTGCGCCGATTTGTCTGGCGTGGCATGGAATCACTCTGATGGATGAGAGAACGAGTACAGAGAGACAGAAAGAAAAGAGAGAGAAATTCTTGGCGAAAACATTTCTTGACGAGGCGGGATTCGAAACCGCGTACCCACGAACCGAAGGCGAATATGGTAACCACAGGGCTATCCAGGCATGCTAGCCGAGCATAACATAGCTTTGCATAGTAGAGTATACCAAGGAAGTGAGAGTGAGGAGGGGGAAAGAAGGCGGGTAGAGAGTACAGGAGGAAAGAGAGAAATGAAGAAAAAGAAAGGCAAGAAAAAGACAAATAGAAAGAAGGAGAATAAAAGAAACAGAAATACACAGACAGAAATAAACAAAAAGTATAGAACGAGCGATAAATAGAAAGGAATATATAGAGAACAAAGAAAGAAATTGAAATAAACAGGGACAAAGAAGATGTGGGCAAAATATAGAGAAGAGATAAGCGTTGCCCTTTATAACATGAGTAAAAAAGGTGCAAAAATGGGTCATTTTTAGCGATTCACAAGCCGCTCTAGCGTCTTTACAAAGTACTAGAAAAGATTATCTAAACTCTTCCCTATATATTATATGAAACCATAAAAGTACACGCACAAGCAAAAGCAGTGAATCACGTGATCGCATTCCAATGGATACCAGGTCAGTGCAACATTCCAGGAAACAGTGCAGTGGACGCCGCGGCAAATCGGGCACAGAATAACGAAGAGACAATTAGCCTTCCAATTTCTCCCAATGAAATCCGCCTACTCCTGAGACAGACAACCTCTAGCCTCACCAAAGACAAATGGTTCGATGAAAAGTCTAAAAGTTCGGACTTATATTTAATAGACCCTGGTATAAAACTATAAAACTATATATTCCATCAGGCTTGAGAGAAAATAGGAGATTTGAAGCATTAGTCCACCGCCTACAACTTGGCGCAGCATTTACGCGACACTTCCGACACAGGATAAGACGTGCGTCTAGCACAGAATGTTCCTGCGGCCACCCTACGAAGATGTACATCATCTACTTATCGAGTGCAAAAAATATGAACCACAACGAATAGTATTACGAGCAAGTCTGCTACTTTTAGATAGAAGGCCTTTCACATTGAAGAAAATACTAGGTCCATGGCCAACGGCAAGTATTTAGAAAAGAGCGCTTGTCGCCTTCAAGAAGTTTCTTGAAGAATCTAATATTTTATGGAAATATTGACCTACTGCACACGATGTCGACTTCCCCTTCATGCTGAAGGAATTGTGTCATCTTTGTGATATTGCGTTTGATTTCATGTGTAATCATTTGTGTCAGTGTGTTTTCCTGTGTATGTCAAGCAATACAGAATATATTTGAGTTTGAACGTATACATGTGATCTGACTTTTCCCATTTTAACTTGTTATACAAACACTTGTGTACATATGAACCTATTAGCCATATATGAACTGTCATGTGATGTTCGGCTATGCGTATTTTCCTATGTGTTCTACTGTATTTCATTTTGTGTCTTATTATTTTGGTTACTACATATTTTGTCTTCTAAGCGAGGAGTAGCCGGTGCCACTATAATGGCACCAACCTCTCCTATTTCATCATTTCAATTAAAAAAAGAGAAAGAAAGAGATGAAGAAATAAAAATAAAAATGAAGAGGAACAAAGAAGGCGGCCCAGCTGCGCATTTCCTTCAGTCTTGGCATCACTAGTACGAATTAGTGTTCGTGCGCTGACTGTACTGTGCTCATACATCGAGTGCCGCACCATATGCGATACCTTGAGACGTTTATTATCAAATTTTATTTCCGTTGTCCTTCGCTTTATGTGCAATATGTGACAAAGGCTCATTACCTGGAGCTACATGAATGCGGCAACCTCTACCATTTCATTATGTCAACTAAAAATAGACTTATTCTCGCCCTTTGCTTAGTCGTTAGAAGACTATTATTTGCGTCGGCGTCGCAGGGGTTACCATGTTTTTGCAACAGTGCACTGAGAAGCTGCTTAAAGAAGAAACGCGATAGCGTGATGGAATGGCATGCGCGTCTTGCACAGATTGACTAATTGGTAACAGCGATAAACTGGTGGAATGTGGTCGTAATGAAAAAAAAAAAGTTGAACATTGTACGCGTGATGATAGGACGCCCTGACGCCACCATGTGGCCATCCCAGTTTGGTAAGAGCGTGGCGAGAAGTTGCGTCCATGGCACCATATGAACCTACATAAGCAATTGGTGAGTTGTTTGATGCTCAGCTCCTTGACGATTTCGTTCATTGCTTTTCTAACGAGACAAACTCAGTACGCACCCCATAAAACGTGTTGATCGAGGTAAACCAGAAAGGACGGAAAATGCATATCTCTGGATATCAGAAATAGACATAGAGCAGGGCTTACGCTGGAGATCTCATGTCATGTCATTTCTTTGTTACTCATTGGTTTGGTACTTAAGACGCTTCGCATTATCAATTGTGTGGTTAACGTCACATGGTCTTGATTATCGTTGCATGTTTTTTTTATTGTGTGTTGTGTAGGATATGTCACCGGCTACTCTTTCTCAGAGATGATAGAATTAGTGCTTTTATACAACTGAAAAAAGGAATGGTGGGGGGAGGGAAGACAACTGATGGAATAAGCTGATATGCCAGAAAACAACAGCGCCAGACCTGCGTTCCTTCGAAACAGCCTCAATGTAATCTGTTTCTATTTTAACACTTATTTCGTTTTTGCCTATAGGCATAGCTACATGATATGCACCTTTCCATTATTATCGTGCGCATTTGTTTCACGTTCCTTCAAAAAAGACGTTACACTTCACGAAAATCGGCGCTTTTTCGTCATGTGCCGATAAGCCGAAACTCTATTCAACAACTACTTATTCTGTGTCCTTTTGAATGTATTTTCCCGAGTTGGACCACGCATCAGTGAGAGGCTGCATTAAGAGTAGCGGGTAAGAAGAACAATTGAGCTTAGCAAAACTGCTTTCGGGCAGATGTAGTCATTGGTTATACAAATCGCCGTCAGTAGGTGAACGCGAGGACCGTGCGGCGGCTCTGATGAGCTCATTAGACATTCTCGTGCATGCATTCGGCCCTCTCGCTGCCTCAGCATTTTCAACAACAAAGCTGGCAGCGGAACACGCTGACGCCGCTAGCGCTATATATATAATGCAGCTTGTTTACACAGCTTCAAAGAACCTAAACCAGTTTTTAAAAGTGGCGGATTCTGTGGAAGAATGCGTAAGGCACGAGTTTCGCATATTGCCCATCTTCGTGCATCCTCGGTTGGGCTATCAGAAATGTTTGCAGGCAGAATGCATAAAGATAGCCATTGAAATAAGGGAAATAAACGAAGAAAGAAAGTGTTCATACTCCTTCTCATACGTAGCAGTAAGCGCTGCATGCAAACGGTCGAAAAAATTTCACTCGGTGCATTTGGCAAGGCACTACTTTTTCTATCTGCATATTTGTATAATAAATATACTCGTAGTACTTGATACATTAAAGCCATCGATTGCTTACGAAAGGTGACATTAGATTACCTGATCATCGATCTTTAGTATACTTGGTTCATATCTGCGACGATATCTTAAACATGTCACACTTAGTCATCAGAAAATAATACACGTAACCATGCGTCTAATTGCACAACGCATAGCTGCATCATCTTTCTTTTCTTTTCAGATCTGAGAACTATCCTTTGGGTCGCAAATGCAATCGAGAAGAGATATCTCTGTATATTCACGTTGCAGTGAAATATTGTTGCATCTCTTCAACTTTTCCGCTTTGATAATGCAGACGCAGCGGCTTGTTTTATTATGTATAATATATTAATATTTTCAGGGATTTCGCTTTAATCGGGCAATCTGCATTACCTCGTTTATATTTGCTCCCTAATACGCGGTTTCAAAGACACGCTCTCGGCGTATAAAACTCGTCGCGAGTTCTGCGGCCGCTTTTGTAATGACGAGCCTGCCTTTCAATGTTAGCACGGCCGCGCAAGACAACATGTAGACGATGAAGTAGACGGGAAAGGCTCTGCGGTATATACATGAGCTGTGTACACAACGTGATAAGACCCATCAACTTTCGAGCCCTTAGAATGCAGGTCGGCGCAGGTTACGAACCACGTACATCGACTTCAATTAGAGCCCGCATGTTACACCGCTGGCGTCGCCACGACCAAGTACGTATCGCTTAAGTCGTCCTGTTTACTGCCGCGCTAACATTTAAATGCGGAGCACTTTAGGGGCCCGGCTTCTCGTCCGCAATCTCATGTCGCGTGGTCACACAATGGTCAATACAGTCAATTCAGGCCTAAAACAAGGCTAACAATGCTCAAATCCAGTGCAACGTAAACTAAAAAGGTCTAAAATAATGTAAACTGCAGTAATAACCAAGAATAATAAACGCAATAATTTTCCTGATATCGCGAAAAACACTTCTGAGGCATCCGGCTGATACCCGCGCCGCGCAAGAGAGGGCGCCACTGCCTCGGCAAGCGTGCGATTGTCATGGGAATCTCTGGGTTGCCCTGTGCTAAGCCCTTCCTCAGGATTCATGGCAGTGGAGCTGCACTAAGCGCGGGATTTAGAACTACACCAGGGCCAACACAACAACAACATTTGTGAATGATTTAGCGCGGGATCTATAACTACACCAAGATGGACGCAACATCTACAATAGCGCTACATTAACAGAAGAACATTTTTTTTTTACAAAAGACGACTCACGTGACACGAGACAAGCGTGAAGCAATGCACATACTTGTTATAGCAACCATAGTTCGCTGAGTAAACGGTTTTGTTAGACTTCACAGGCATCGCCTTCCCACCTTTCAATCAATCAATCAATCAATCAATCATTCAAATCAAATTTTATTCATTCATAACACAATGTACAGGATAAGGATATACAGAAGGAGGTCCCGTACTGTAAACTGAAATGGGACCTATATTGCAAATCAGTTCTGCGGAATCCCGCAAGGTGGCGGAAGGGTTAAGAAAGGGAAAATAGACAACCACCCGTTTGTAGCACGAACCACCCGGTCGTGCTACAAACGGGTGGTTGTCTATTTTCCCTTTCTGAAATGGGACCTCCTATGAAATATTAACATAAATATTTGATTGGCAACGACAGTAGCAAAAAATAGTAATATTACAATAATCAATAATAATGAGATACAGATACAAGAAAAACACGATGTTGTCATAAACTATGTATCATCGGTAATAAAAAATACAAGTGCAAATAACATAAAAAGAGAAAAAATAAAAGAACAGTTTGAGGAGAGATGACAAGCCGAAATACCAGTTATACAGAACAGTGAATGTCACATAACAAGAACTTTTTCAATTCATGGCGAAATTTATGGTTTTTTTTGGATTTTTATTAGAAATGGTAATGTATTCCACAACGATATGGCTGCAAAGTGAACGCACTGTGTCTTCATTAAACCTTCTAAATAAAATCTTATGTGAGCCTTCGATTCCAACAGCTGATGTGTGCTCCGCTATGCATGTATTCATCCAAACCCTCGTGACAAGAAAAGTCTTCTATCATCAGTGCTAGTTTTGAAATTCGTTCCTCCCGCAACAAACCTCTTTCACTTATAGCTGTTGGAACTTCAGTTATTCTTACACACAAATGCAGAGCCTAAACGCACCAGCAAGCCAACCTTCATTTTCGTGGATAAAATGACCCCAGTAAGAAAGCACGCCAGTTTTCTAGCATCCGCACTAAATGAGTTTTAATACACTTGCGGCTTCGACTACTGGTCTCTTAATTCTGACGTTATTTCCGTGACGGAAACGATGTCGGTTAATTCTTGTTGGAACCCAGCAGAAAAATTCGGCCGATCCCACGCCTTGTGGGAATCTGTTTAATCCGAAGCAGCCAGTGTGAACTTCTATGCTGCATTTTATGGCTTTGAGCCAAACGTTACGGGGCGGAGCGACGCGTTTTCGTAAGTGTAGTGTTCTGTGCACATCGTGGGTTTACCAGGCACGTCGACAACACTGGCTCTTATGAAGGGTAAATTATGGTGCGATGCAACGTCAGCACTCACGTTAGAGCAAATACGTCAGTATTACCGAAACGAAGTGCACTTTACGGTGCAATGATGTGATATCATGCTCAACTTTCGTTAATGCATTCCTCCGTAGTCGAGCAACGCTTGAATATAGCTAGCTGAGTCACAGGAATACAGATGTATTGTTTATTAGAGTACTATATAAGCGGAGCCAACAACCACAGATGTTAACCTGACATCACTCCTGTATCGTTGGAGTACATATGTAGCGTTTATTGCTTTGTTATATATTTAATAGCGAGCACCACAACCATACTTGATGTTGCCCCAACATTACGCCTGCATAGGGTGTTTGTCCAAAGTACTTTCTAGACCTGGCGTGGCTATGTGGTAGTATCCGCCTCGTGCATCGGTATGGTGGCGCCACCGCTCGGCTAAGGCGGTTGTACCCTCTCTCAACCCCCCATAGGATCCCATGCATTTTGAATGAAGTTTGCGATTTCGTTGCGCAAAAACAAACTAGCGCCATCTCTCGATAATACGCCACACCGACGACGCAACACTTCCTCTTGCTTCCACCCGTACGCGATGCTCCTAGGTGCCCCTCTCTCCACTTTCTTTTATTTCTTTCGGTGGCCCGTGAGAGCGCGCGCTGTGCAGTGCTGTAGCGCACCCGACAAGACCGGCTGGGCTCGTCGCTTTCGTCGCGTCTTCCTTGAACATTGCAACGTTAATATTGTGTTAAGGCGGTGGCCACACGTCGGACGATGAGCCCTGATTTCGTTCAGCTGCCATCTCATCAACGGCAATGTTTCAGACGCCTCAGTTGTGTACTTTTGTCCGTTGGTTGCGGGACAAGATGGCCTCCTGCAAGACCGCGTTTTTCGAAGTCAGCTGTGTGCGTAGTTCTCGGCGTCGCAGCAGTTTGATGACGCGAAGACGTCAACTGATGCTACATCGTGGGAACCGCTGAAGTGACTGCAAGCTTGACGACATTGTGCCAGAATATTCTAGCGTACTGTACGCGCACGATTGTGCTACACTTAAAATACCGCGCTTGGCCTCGAGCGTCAACCTGGTACGCCTGTGTGCAACAAGCGTCTTGTTATCGTTGTTGCGTCGGTTAATATTGAATTGCAATTGGAATACCGTTTTTGCAAAGGTAAGTGAAGCTGTAAGTAGTTGTCCTGCTATATGCTCGCTACTCCACGAACATTACTTCTAGAATCGCATTTTATTTTGAGCTGCACATACCAAAGGAGAATCTAGCATACGAGATACATTGCACGCGTGCGCATTTCCTATATAAATCTGAGTAATGCCACGCGTGCGCATTTCCTATATAAGTCTGAGTAATGCCACGCTCAATTTAAAGGGGTACTGACACAAAAATTTTCGCCCCGCGTTTTTTTGCTGCAATGTGTTGCTGGGGGCCTGTTAGTCATAACACGGCACATCGTTTGCTGCAGCGCGCGACAGATAATTAATTACAAGCTCCTCATTACCGACACAGCCTCAGTTTCGGTTTGACAGAGCTCCAAAAACGACAAGCAGCCGGGTGCAACTGTCACCACCTAGCGAGTGAAACGCTCGGTCACGTGAGCACACAGAACGGTGACGCATTTCCGCGCGGTCTGTCGTCGCCGGGCTCATCGTCGTCTGATGGCGACGATTTTCTTGCAGCAGGGATGGAAGGAATTTTCGACGTGGCGAATCACTTCAGGTTTCACCCGCTGGCGAGGAGCGATTCGTCGGGAAGCGCGTCAAAACAGAAATGGCGGCTACGACGTCATCATAACTTGTACCGGCTGCAACGGTTACGTAGGGGAAGTAGGGGGGTCACCTCGGGTCACCTCCGAGGGTGTCAATGCACCAGGTGCGGCCTATAATGCTGGATCGCGCTCGCGAACTTCAAAATTCATATAAAATACCTTCCAAGCTTTATTCGCTGTCGATATTTTGCAGATGGTGCACGCACGTACATGGGAATCGATCCAGCAGGCTATCTCGGCCACGAAATTTTGTGCCAGTACCCCTTTAAAGCGCATGTGTTAGATGATTGTGGCTTCAATGGTGAAAGTGATTAGATATTCCGAAATATGTGATTGCCATGCAGTTAGAACTTTCTCATATGTTAATACGGTCTGTGAACAAAAAAAAACGCTGTGTGAATGTTTGTTGGTCATTTGCTACAGTACTTTCACGCATTATTATGCAGCTGTGTGACGGCTGTTAAAAAGTTCAGCAAGTTAGATTTTGGTTTTCTTGGCCTAGTTGAGTGCTACGAGTGTTGGGCGAAGATAAAATCGCGTCTTTTGTGCGTTTCTTAAGCAGGCATACAGCCGTAATAGTCATTGTTGTTGTACTGTTTGGGGTGTTCAATAAAACAAGAATGCTGTTTTGTACTGCAACAATTTTTATTTCATCTGTGTTAACAGATCACGCAAACAACTTGGACACATGCACGTAAGAAACGTACGCAGTGCATCGCGCGCACGCATAAAAAAACGGGCCTGTCATTTTAAAACAAATAATATAGAACAATCGACGTAACAGACGGCATGGTTGTCTAGTGGAGCAGCGTCGGCAGTACAAATATCAAACCAGAATGAAACATGAATAGAAAAACGGAGAGTAACAGGCGCTTTGCCCACGGCTTCTATGAACCGCGCATATCCACCTATCGCCAGCGTCCGCCGTTGGTGGCGCCACCAGTACCACTGAAAGCAGCAGCGCACGAGGCGGATACCTGACTGCCACGCAGAATGCCTGGGTTCGATTCCTGCTGAGATCCTAATTTTTCTTTGCATTCGCCACTGCCGGTTTGTGGGCGAAGCACCTTGGGTCTCGGCGTGTCAGCGTGCATCGTGCATCGTCGTCTGCTGCCGTGTGTGCATCGTCGCCTGCTCCATTTGCTTGAGCGCAAGAGCGCGTTTGCTTGAGTGCCACCGCCTCAGCGCTCGCTGTGTGGCGAGAGAGAGAGAGCGAACGGCGCGCATTGACTATGGAAACGCTCTTTCTGCGATGAACGCTGAACTACCAGCTCACAATACCGACGCAGGCAGCGTCTGCTAGCTAGTTTCTTGATTGAAAAAACCGACTGCTCACGCTGCACAGCCGTTCACCGGTCACCGCGTATATATAGGCGCTGGATCTTGACCTGCAATGTAGTGCCGGTGGCAGATTTCCTTTGTGTGTAGTTGAGCAATAAAGATTCGCAGCGTGCACGTTAACTAAAAGCGGACTGCGAGTCTCGGTGTCTAATCTTAATTCAGTCTCTCATCGCCCATTAGCAGTCATTTTGCTGTGGGAAACATCGGCGCACACTGCATGCTTCGCCCCTTCATAAGTTTCACGTTAGTGGAGCTGAAACACCCCTCCCTACATGCTTCGCCCCTCCCCAAATTTTTTTCTTAACGCTCTCGCATTTAAATTACCAATGTCTGTTCTCGCCGTCCCTGAGTAGATATACACTGCCAATCACCTGTGGCGCATACCCGTACCACGCAGCCCGTGGTAAACGGGTATGTGCCACACTTGTCTGGAGGAAAAGGTTTGACGACGTACGCGACAGGATTTTCAAGTTAGTCATGTTATGACCAGACAATTATATATTTGTGAAATCCTCTTACTCACCCATGCAGATTTTGGTCTATACCAAGTTAATGAGGCGGTCACGAGAGCACTCAGAGGTAGGCGCCTAGATATAGACAGATAGATACATAGATAGAAACACTCAAAGTGCCTAGGGTTCGCTAAGAAATGCTTCGCATTTAATTATACCATGAATACGCGGTGATTTCTAAAGTATTGTCTTCCTCACTTGGGGCAAACTTTCCTATTCCATAAAACTCGTTGGTTCTGCTGACCGGGTCACTAATGAATGCGGGCTGCACACACGCAAGCCGCGCCATTGAATACAAACCAAACGCTGAAAAGCATGCTCCTCTCCTTTTCCGCTTCGTCGACGCACTCTTCTCGTTTGGATGAGCACACAGTATGGAGGTATCGAAAATCCACAAAGGCGGCTTCATTATGAGAGGCCAGCGCCGAGAGAGGCAGCTGCCGGTGTCTCTCGTGTCTGCGCGTATTTATCAGACAGCATAAAATACGCTTATGGTGGTGGTGTTTTAGGGAAGAGTAAATTGATGCTCGCAATCTGTATTCTATAATTAACTATGCACAAATGCGAAAAGTGCCGCCTCACAAGCTCGCACACTAATGATGAATTTGCGCCAATGACAAACTCCGTGTTCCGATCTAGGAAGACTGTAGTGAGTGAAACAAACGATCGGACGGGAGATCACAAATGCTGATCATGGAAGCACGTCCACGCTACGCTTTACAATAGCGGAGTTCTGGAGGAAGGAGGACAGCTTTTTAATGATCGGTTAAGAAAGTTATATAATGAATATTCATTTTTTTAAGTATATGTAGGAAAGGTTGGCATATAATGGTCGATGCCCGCTACTTCATCTTTATTAGGCAAACAATACGCCACAGGGAGGGAGAGAGAGAGAAATGAACTTTATTGTTTGATCAGGCTCCCTGTACTTCAGCCCTAAGGTGGGTGGCCGCCTCAGTCCAGGTAGTCATGGCTCGCTGCCGGCGCCCGAGCCCTGTTCATCAACCCTTATAGCTGGTTCTCGAGGTCCTGCATCACCAGAGATTCTTGTTTACCATTCACGAACCCGTAGGCGCTTCAATGTCCTAAAAAAACTGAATTGAACCCAAGACCTCTCTCCTTTCCTAGATCTCTGTATACCGTTGAAGTCACCGTTGCAACGATTCACAGGTGCACATATGTATTTCTACTCGAAACAGTGGCAGTACCGTTCCGCGATAGCGACTAAAAAGTGGGTTCGACGTACAAAGCGAGGGAGGGCATCCGCGAAACGTGACGAAAGCGAAATGCTCACACAAAGAGCAGAGACCGCGGGCGCAGCTGACCTCCTCTGAAAACTGTCACGCAAACGTTTGTCAGTGGCTTCCCGGAGCCGGGTCGTCGTGGTTCGCTCGCTGGATTTCAAGCAAGACGGACGTGCCGGCTGCGATGTCCTGGATTACTCCTCGTACCTCTCGCTGATCGGCGCCCCGTGACGGACTCCTCGCCCGCTATGCCGTGCGCCGCTCATCGACGGGGCCTTCGCCGCTTCGCCGATGTTGTGCACCGTGCCTCTAGCTGTGTTTCGCGGACCCATCCCTGAACTCCCGTGACCGTTTCCCCATCTTTCCTGTCCTCTTTTCTCTTCGTTGGATGGATGTGCTCCTATCACTTTTCTCTCTATTTTCCTACTATTCTTTTATTCCCTCCTTACCCCCCACCCGTAGAAGGCACTGCGCCGTGTCGCCTATAGGCAGGCAGAAATTAGGTGCCTTTTTCCTTTCCTGAATAGCCATTGAAGAATAATAATAATATATGGGGTTTAACGTCCCAAAACCACCATATGATTATGAGAGACGCCGTAGTGGAGGGCTCCGGAGATTTCGACCACCTGGGGTTCTTTAACGTGCACCTAAATCGAAGTACACGGGCCTCAAACATTTTCGCCTCCATCGAAAATGCAGCCGCCGCGGCCGGGATTCGATCCCGCGACCTGCGGGTCAGCAGTCGAGTGCCATAACCACTAGACCACCGTGGCGGGGCACTGAAGAAGCCGGGTCGTCGCGAGGCTGTGTCTACGAGTTAGGCCTGAACCGCCCGGGGGGGGGGGGGGGGGCAACCATGGAAAGAAAGAAAAAAATAAAGGAATAAAAAAGAGGACCCTGCTTATAGCCTCCTCTCATCCGGCGCGCAAAATGCCTCGCCGGGGTGGCGTCGTCACTCAGTTGACATCAGCGGTTGTTCGTTGTGTCAGGAGCGTGTGCGGAATCATCAAGCGTCGCAGTAGTTGTGCCCCCTGCCGTGTGCGTGCTTTCGCGTCGTCAGCGCATTCAACCGCGACATAAAGGTATACACGAAGACAGGGACAACGGCGGCAGTTAACACGCACGAACTCACGCGCGCACACACGCACACACACAAAAAGGCGCGCATTAGATAGTAGAAAATGTCCGCGGGGCAGAGGGAGTCGAACCCTCGAAAGAGGTTTCTCCCGCCTGTCGAGGTCGTCTGTCGCACATACCTCTTGCGGAACGTCGTGCGTTCGCGTGCATGCCTGGGGTTCGCTTTGTAGCGTTCTGTCTCTAATGATGCTATGTACAAGAAGGAAGCCTTTTGTATCTCGTATCTTTATCGACGTGGCGTCTCGCTTCTCCCGACCGCGCTTTCGTTTTATATTCTTCTGGTTCCCTCCCCGGCACTTGAACAGCAGTTTCTCTGTCAACCGAAAGAAGAGCACCTCCTCCGAGCATGCGTTCGCGTGTCGCATGCAGGGCACTGTTGTTGGGGCAGCCGGCGCTGAATACAGGATGAGAGAGTCCACACAGATACGGCGCCTCTGTCTCCGAAAGGGCAGACAACGCACATTCGAAGGAGCGAAGAGAAAAAAAATAAAGAAGAAAGCAGCGCTGACGGCATTGCCAAGAGCGATTTAATTTTCTCCGGTGCACTGTAAACAAGTTGTTATGACAATGACTGGTTGTTCCAATGCCTCTCTCTGCTTGCTTCGTCCTCAGATACTATCCAGTTTTAAGGCGAAATGCTTTAACGTCTCATACTCGCGGCGTCCGTCCGTCCGTGCCCTGGAACGGTGCCAGCTGTGGCCTCTCCCCTCGCACTCTATCCGCAAGCACGTGATGGCACAGCGGCACATAGCAACAGTTGCGCGTTTCCCCTTCTAACGCGCGTTGTGCAACTTGCGCAACGCGGCGGCGACGTCCAGCGGCGGCGTCCGTCGACGGCGTCCGTCCGTGCCCCCTCACACCCTCTCAGCAATCACGTGATGGCAAAGCGGCGCGCGCGGCAGCGCTCCTTCTTCAGAAGTCTCGTTGCAGCAGTCGAATTAGTCGGATGGCTCCCAAGTGGCCCGATGATGATTCCAGAAGCGCCCCAAGAATGTGGATTCCCTTGATACCATGGCGTAGTCAGTCGAATGGCCACAGGCTTTCGCCGAACACACTTTGGAATTACAAGGTGTCCTTCAATTTTTTTCGTTGTTTTCTTTTCTCGATGACCACTCCCCGCCTTTCGTGCTGTAGTTGGTGGAATTAAGGACGACTAATTGCAGCTTCACGGATGACAATTTTCAACACACAGACGCACTTCTCGCACCAGCACACGTCGCCAACATTGCAACTGTGCTTCCGCTCAACATGTGTGTCGTTGCTCCGAACTCCACCTCGAGTGATTGTTATGTTCCACTTATTATTTATTTATTCTTGGTCATTGTGACAGAACGACCACTGCATTGTCACACTCCTAATGATTTGTCTCGCTTATTCCACGAGTGTATGTCCCCCTAGCTTAGGGTACGTGCACATGAAGAGAGAGAGAGAGAAGCGGGAGAAAGGAAAGACAGGGGGGTTAACCCTTAACTGCTTTGGACGAGCAGAGCTCGTCCTGCCCAGACTGTCCCCTAATTGCTTTGGACGAGCATAGCTCGTCCTAGCGGTATGGGTACTCCCCTCTAGTGTTCAGGACGAGAAGCGCTCGTCTACAGCTTAGATTGCATGTAATCCACCAGATGGCAGCATTTACTTGACAATTTATTTTTCTCCTGCGGAAAGAGCGCGGTTTTTTTATGAAAAGATGGCTTGCGGTGGCGGCGACCTATGCATAGCTGGCTCGTCAACACCAAAAAGAAGCCTTTCATTTTCGTCATCTTCTTCGAGTGATGACGATTCGGATACAGATGTTTATCTTGTGCCCGAAAGTGAAGACAGCGATGGCGGTGAATTGAGCAGCTCCACCGATGAAGATGACGACAGCTTGGAAGCGAACATCGTGAGTGCTCGCCAGCGAATCCTCGCTTTTGGTGCAGGAGCTGCAACAAGCCGCTTTGCGTAATTCCGTGTTCTGAAATTCTGCACTCAGTCCCGAAGCTTCCCGTGTGAAATAGCCCAAGGGTACTTAGCCTACACAAGTGAAGAAAGATGTGGCGTCTGCAACTGTTCTTTATAAGGTCATTTTTATTAGCAGGAGGCAGCTGGTTTCCTATGTATTGTCCTCTGGAAATAAACTTTATTCTGTTGATTTGACTAAGTATGTGGTGCAAATATTTTTTCAACATCGACTAGCTACTTTTTGGTACAATCACATTCGAAGTCAGCAATAAAAAAAATAGGCAATTTTGGTTGGGAAATTTTCAGAAAAATAAAGCACTTAAGGGGTTAACCAGAAGCAGTCTCCGGTTTGCTACGCTGCACGTGGGAAGGGGAAAAGGGATGTAAAAGAATGAAAGAGGATGAAGAGTGAAATGTGAACGTAGTCACTACAGGCTCTTGGCCTGCGTCTCTTATCGTGGCTGTTGATATAAAAGCAGAAAAACAGGATGCGCCCTACAGGACATAATGATTGCGATGTAGTGAGCGGCGAGGAATTTTAAGGCTAAAGCCTTTAATGTGTCATACTCGCGGTGTCCGTCCATCCGATCGTACCCTGGTACGGTGCCAGCTGTGTCCATTCCCCCTCACGATCTCTCAGCAATCACGTGATGGCAAAGCGGCACGCGCGGCAACGCTCCTTCGTCAGACGTCTCGGTGCAGCAGTCTAGTTAGTCGGATGGCTCCCAAGCGGCCCGATATTTGCACGGCAAGCAGTTCGGAGAAGTGCCACAAGAATGCGGATTCCCCCGATACTATAGCATAGTCAGTCGAATGGGCACAGGCTTTCGCCGAACACACTTTGGAATTTACAAAGTGTCCTTCAATTTTTCCGTTAACAAGTTGCAGCGAACGGTTGGCCTGTTGGTACCAAGCAAGCCATTTTCCCGCAGGCAACAGTGCGCGATGCTTTCGACACTGGCATATATTTTCTGTGCATGCTGCCTGCACAAGCCAACGCAGCAGAATGCTTAACAGCGAGCTTGTTTGGATGTGGTAACACTGATATGAAAGTGCTATAGTGTGGGCATGCAGGACACGTTGGTCTTTGCCCTCCTCACATGGTGACTGCTTCTACGCGTATTTGTGTGTCCGTTCGCTTGGGCAGCGACTTGCGTTCCGCCGAGTTGCCTTCATCCCATATACTGAATTCACTCTAGCCGGGCCATGTGTGCGCACGCACACTAGTGTCTCTCTGGTAATTTGCTCTGCCTTCATTTTGTCTGTGTTTATCCTTTGTTGTTTTGTTGCTGCCTCTAAAACAGAATCATGGACCACGTCAAGCCATGCTAGCTTTTTGTTCATGGTCCTCAACAGTAGATTTATGTTGAAGTAAAATATGATTTGATATGAGTGGACTTCATGACCAGAAAAAACGCTGATTGCTTTGTTTGGCAACGACCATTGAAGTGACGAGCTCTCGGTGTTGGCTTCCGCAGAGCGGAATTAAGTTTCCGGTTTCGCGTGCTCACCGCAGCCTACGCAATGACCAGAGGTTGCCCAAGTCGGGCAACGAGGGGTCTTGGTTGATCCCTATCTGGTGTAACTGGTGTCTCAGTGCCCGGGCTTTTATTCGCACGATATAGTTTTCGTATTCCGTAGGCTCTTGAAAGCACGGAAAACAAAGGTAACTATATATACGTAAGATATAGCACTTTGAAAATGACCGATTGGGACGTTTATGTTTGCAGTAACAGCTTGTCCATCAGTCATGCCATTATAAATTAAAGACCTACCTCATTAATACTATCTATTTATCCAGATAATCTAGCTGCGGAAGAGGAAAGGTTCAATTTTTTGCATTTACTCTTTTTTTTTGGCAGCGTGGCTAATGTTGGTAACATATTCTGTAAAGGCAGAACTCTTTTCTCCTATCTGCCAATTAAGTGTTCTGGTCCTATTAAGAACGGAGCTGTTTAAACTTGGCAGACCGCCAGTTCGCCTCGACACGATGCTGTCATCGTCATGTACTGCGCGCGCTCTCTTCGTCCTCTTCTTCTTCGCTCCCGGAACACGTGCGCCCGGCGCGTACGTGCTCTCCTCCTGCGCCGCTTTGTTCGGCGTGGGATGCAATAATTCGGATGGGTGAGGGAACGAGTAGAGAGAGAGAAAGAAAGGGATTGAAAGAAAGAGAGAAATAGAAAGAAAGGGGAGGAAAAGAAAAAAAAAACAGAGAAAGACACAGAAAGAAATAGACAGAGAGAGAAAGAGGCACAAAGAAAAAGAAATAGAAAAAACAGAGAACAACAGGGAAGAAACAAAGGGAGATATGCGAGAGGAACAAAGAAAGGGACAGACAAAAATAAAGAGAGAGAGAGAAAGAAAAGGAAGAAAGAGAAAATAAGATAGAACGAGAGAGAAAGAGATAGACAGAAACACACAAAATAAATTTAAAAAAAACAGAGATCAAGCCAGAAGGAGAAAGAAAGGAAGAAAGATGGAGAAAACTAGAGAGAGAGAGAGAGAGAGAAAGAAATGGAAGAAAGAGAAAAAGACAGAAAGGGCGAGATAATGAGAAAAAGAAAGAGACAGAGAGATAAAGAAAGAAACAGAAAGAAACGGAGACAAGAAAAAAAGATGAGAAAAAGGCACAGAGAAAGAGAGGAAGAGAAAGAAAGAGAAAACTAAACAGAAGCAAGAAAGGCCGCCCAGCTCTACTGTTGGTTCCAGCCTTGCGCCACTTGTGCAAGCTGCGCTAGTTTTTTTATTTGAACAACACTGATTTATTTATTTATTTATTTATTTATTTATTTATTTATTTATTTATTTATTTATTAATTTATTTATTTATTCCATACATCAGGACGTGAGCCCATGAAAGACGCCACAGAAGAAGACTCCGCGTTCACTGTACAACTACGAATTGTTTAATATTTAACAAAATCTAAGTACGTGGCCGTTTTTCTGTTCTGTCGCAGTCTTTATGTCATCGCTAAGGCGGGGAATTGAACCAATAACTTTACTTGTTTACGTGTATGTGGTAGTGTCCTTATTGTAAAGAAAAAGTAGTTGTTTCAGCTTTCGCGATCATACTATCGCGCACTGTAAGCTCTTCAGACTGCGGACTCATTTGGCTGTGCGCTTCTTCCTTACCTTCCTGTTGCGCACGTCCACGCCATGCGTTAGAGAATGGAAGAAGCAGGTGGGAAATGATTTTTGCCTTGCCGCATCATTTAACTCGCTCACTTTCTGAGACCTGGTAATGCGAAAGCGCATGCCCATCGGTCTCGCTCAAAGAAACCCGAACGAATGAGTCCCGAGTCGCATTGCCGGCGATGCGACAGACCGGCCATTACCTCCTCTCTCCTGCCACGCTTACCTGGCCGTGAGCGATCGACCGTTTCTGAACGCCGAGCAAATTGTTATTGCGGCCTGGATGTGGCGCAGCACGCAGAAATCGTCGCCTCCAAGCGCAACCGACGTGCTATGCACCTACGCCGCCTGGTTTCGGGAAATCATTTCAAGGAATGTTCTTTGTTTGATTTTCTTCTTACGTGCACTAAAAGGCGCGAGACATCACTGAGATGAATGAAGGGATGAAAGCGCAGACTTAGAAGCGAGGTAACCGTAAGAAGAAAAAGAAAAAAAAGCTCACAGGGTCCCTTATGCGCTCACATAAGACGACTGGAAAGGTAAAAGCCATCTTCTTTTTCTTCTCAGTCGATGTATTTGATCCTGCCCCGCCACCCTCCGCAATCTTTCTGCACCTAACGCGGTTTTGCACTGCCTCCGTGATCGGCTCGCCTTTGACAAAGCTACGATGTCACCTGATGACGTCATCATGCGATGTGACGTCACTCTGACATCACGATGACGTCATATGGTGAGCTGTGACATCATGATGGCGTCATATGGTGACGTGTGATGTCATCACGTGATGATTTCTTGCATCACTCGTGTTGACGCCGCCGACGGTCAATTCTCGCGTTTGATGAGGCATCTAAGGCCTTCGACATAAAAAAATCTGCTTCTTGGAACGAAGTTCGGAGTTGAGTTATTTATTATGTCGAATATATAATCAGAGAATAGAGTAGGAAAACGAGACGAAAATAAAACATAGAGATGTGCTTTGCATAAGTTCACTTTTCTAGCGAAGCTTCGTTGATTGAAGTTGAAGCTTTTTACTAGGGGAACTGAGTATAATAGTAATATTTTGAGGTAATACTTACGTCTTCATGAATCTATGGATTCATCGTTTTTATATTCCTAAGAAATCGTTTTTGACCTTCAATGCTATGCTTATGGTTAAGTGTTTCATTTCTCCATTATTTTAATAATTGTTTACGTTTTTGGTTAGAGTGGGCCATCCGCAGAGGCAGCTTAACAGCTAAGGTGGGGCACTTCTAAGCTCGGGGGCGCGAGCTGCCGTGATAGCCGCATCTCTATGTGGGCGAAACACTAAAACAACACTGTCCTTAGATTTAAGGGTCCATTAAAAATGCCGGCAGATCCCAGGCATTGTAGGAATCAATTTCAATCTAATCAGTCAATGAGTAGTAGCTGCCAATGTCGCATTTTTTGTCTTCGAGCCAAGTCCTACGAACTGGGTCGAAGTCATTGTGTAACTTGAACAGTTGTGTAATATCCAGGCAAATTGACTACAATGACGTGTAAAGGGAAACTCATTGTCCGTGGAAACAAGCAGCGCCGAATGAGGACGGCGTCCAGTACGCTTTGACTTGGCTCGTTCCTCAGTGCACTGAGAAATCCCTTATAAAGATCACGGCAACATTTATTACAACATTATAAAGATCAAGACAACCGTGTCTTACGGCAGGGCTGCGATGATTCAACGCTATTTCATTACACGACTATTTGCGATGAGTACCGATTTAAGTCTATCGCGTGTGTGCATTGTGATTGTGTGTGTGCCATATAATTGCGGGATTTGTTACGAGAAACTTGAACTCACAGGACGCAAGACTATATTTTTTTAAGTTTTATTTTACTGCTAATAACTAAGATAAAAAGGGCTGTAGCAGTCACCAAGAAACGGAGAGAACTACTCCTTAATAGATATTTAATTCAATAAGAAATGCTTTGCAAAAATAAATGGTTCCTTCGATTCGTGTGATTTCTCAGAATTACGCTTTTATCAGCAAAAACATAATTCTGGCTAGTCACGTGAAGATAAGCGAGCGGTTTCTCTTTTCAAATCATTATTGGTGCTGAGTCGAACTTGCAGAGGTCTTTCTATTCGCCGACTCTACCTCACGTCTTTTTCAGAGTAGCGCCAAGACACCCAAAGCAAGTGAGTAGCCGATCCGGCACTCCAGTACGTCAGGTGTTCAAAGAGCCCGAATCGGGAGAATACGCCCTGCCGTAATAATGGGATAGCGGGACGACGCCGGCAATATACGGACATTACCTGCCTAAGCTGGAGGATCCGGTCATCCAAATAGCAATTACAAACAAAAACCATTCTGAATATCGCTCCTGGCTTTCCGAGACATCAAGCGCAACGCCGGTGATGAAAGTTTGTAGTCATTTCACATTCAGATGTTGTATGCGTGCATTCGATCGGCGCTTTCCACGCACTGGGAATCTGCCGGTGTTGCACAGTACTGCGCGGTATCGGAGCTAGAGTGCTGCGGCGGCGTCAGCAGCGTCGCGGCTGAACACGCCTAATGGCGCCGGCGCGTGACACGGGAAAGCGTCGACGCTGACGAGGCCACACACAAAGTTTCAGTTTCGGCCGAGCGATTCGTCGCGGCGCCGTGGAGCTCAGCGGCGATGATACTCGTCAAATAAAAACCGAGAAAATCGCGATAGACTAATAAAACGAAGAAAAATGGGAGGAAATCAATGCCTTGTATAACATGCGCGTAGCGAGCCAGGCAGGCAACCATGTAGGCCCCGGCGGCCGTAACTGCAGGCGGCGGTGATGATCTCGGCAATGGCTTCAGGAAATAGACTCATATCCTAAGACCATATGCGAAAATCGCCAGCTCGATTTTCTCTCCAGCCGGGCGCGCGCAATTTCGGCTTCGTTTCCCGTGTGGCGTTCATCGCCGCCGTTTCTGTGTATTCCGGCGAGCACGAAGCGTGCGCAGGTCGTTCTTCCTTCGTTCTCCGGGCGCCGTGCGTAGACCGAAAGATGGCGCCCCTTCTGTCTCACCATTTTGCATCGCTCAGGCACCAGCAAGCGTGAGCTATTGCGGGACTCAGTGGCGTGGAAATCTATGTCAGTAGGCTCATCCGGAGCGCTAGCACGACACCGTATACAAGAAGGACAGTAGAATTACAAAGTCTCTTGCAATACTTGTCATTGCAAGTTCCCGCGGCGCCGTCTATATGGAGTTGTGACAACGGGTGCAACGGAAACAATACAAAGTATAGGAATAAGGAACGCTATGTGTCTCTCTCTCTCTCAACCTCTCTCGCTATATATATATATATCCTCCGAAGGAGGCTCGCCCGCCAGCCGAAACTGTTAGGATAAAATAAACATTTGTTTTGTTTCCTATACTACAGTACGAAATTTTTAACAATTTTTATTACGGTAGCCAGAAGAAGTTCTCTTTATCCATATATATGGATAATATATATATATATATATATATATATATATATATATATATATATATATATATATATATATATATATATATATATATAAAATGTCTTCTTGCAATTGTTTTCAGAATATGATATTTAAAGACACAGCGTTTGTTATCTGGTAAAGTAATACACTATTTTTATTTTATTTTTAGCATGCGATCGTGTGGCCCGGCTGGAACCACACGAATTTTACGTGTCATTTGTGTGGTGGTGGCGCCAGTCACTATGCATTCTGATTTTCCTGCCTATCACAACACACAGTCACTGACATCACTGCCTGTGGCATTAACTCACTGCTCTATGCCTGCATTCAATACGCTTGCAGGTAAAGCCGTAGGGTGTGTCCAGATAAGATTGAACATGAGGTCGCGGTCACCATTCCCGATTCTGATGAAATTTACTGTAGGTCTACGCATTACACCCAGAACAATGGTTTCGCAGTTAGTTCTGCGAAAAAAAATTATGTTCGCCTGAAAAAAATATACAATTTTCGGCCGCAAAAAACGCTTTTCCGCCAATTTCGCGATTTCTGAATTTTGAGCGCACCTAGGGAAACAACGGTGCACTTCTTCGTCACAATATTTATTCCCCTTAAAGAACAAGTGAAATACAATCTTATGAGTCTATTATTTTCCTTGCTTGTCGAAGAACTTTTGAAGAAAAAAATCACAAACTTGGCAAATCGCACAAAATACCTGTATTTCAGGAATTATTGCTGCAAGCAAGTTAAAGTGAGGATAATAAAAATCGGTACATATTAACTTTCATACTTTCGCTCTCTTTTAAAATAATTTGCGTGGTTTTCTCGCGCTCCGTTTTACTTGATAATTGGGCTTAAACGTAAGTAATTTACCAAAAACGCCGAATTTTAAAAATGATTTTCTCAAAAAGGCCATTTTTAATTTTTTTTTAAATCCCTCTGATTGAAATCAAGGACGTCATCTACTATTGTGCAGAAAAAAACGTTGCATTATTTTGGTTGCTAACAAGTTATAGTGCGTCAAATGTGACCATGCCAGCCTAGCGGCCGCGTCGTTCGTTATGGGCTGAAACTCGGATATAGATTGCTAAAAGTACTTGTACGTGACATAATCACAAATCAGCAGCCTCACACCAACAAATGCGCAGCCCGGTGTCATGGTTAAGCAAGCTTTGTCTTGGGATCAGCCGCTTGACAAACCCGCAGCAGCGGCCGCTCGATACTGCGGGCACTCACATTACATGAGTGCCGCTTCGACTGCGGATGAGCTCCGCTTGCGGGCCCAACTACGCTCAGAGGACAAACGAGAGAAGGAATGCATCACTGTGAAAGTTAAAGGCCGTTAAGTGCCAACAAATGTCATAGTATGCAACGAAAACTCTGCCGGCAATTTCCCAGTGAGCGCCTTCAATACAGCACGGATGCATTCTTTTTCCTGCTGTTATGCCCGAAGCCGCATAATAACACTCAGTCCTTTTAAAGTACAAAAAAGAGGTGGAAGTTTCGCAACAACAACAAAAAAAAAACTGATGCAACGAACCTTGGTAGTTGTTTCAGCTACACTAATGTGAAACCGGGGTAGGCACGAAGCATGTAGTGTGCGCCGGTGTTTCAGCTTCATATTGGCCCTGCGTCGGCGTTGTCTTTCACGAACGAGCGAGCGTTCTCGCTCCTTGCGAGCTTACAGTTCAGCGTCCATCGCGGAAAAAGAGTTTCCGGAGCCAACGCGCCGTTCGTTCGCTCTCGCCACACGGAGCACGCTGATTGGGCTCCGAAGAAGAGCCGGTAGGAGGAGCAATCCCTTGAGGCAACAGTCGTACTTGCGGCGGTGTCGCCCCTCTTGCGCTGAACCGGTTTTAATGATTTAAATAACAGGCAGACTTGCCGTAAGTTGTCTTCGTGTTACACACCGCAACATGCTACTAAGTATGCTTTACAGAAGAAAACTTGGCATTTGAAAGCAATGTTGAGATGGAGTTTAACAAATTTTTGTTAATTAATGCAGGTAAATCCTAATTCCTCTGTTTAACTTCGTTTAAATCATGTTAGTTTGTTCTGAACCTGTTTTGACTATTTATACAATTGCTTTTTGCCATAGTTTGACAATTTGATTTAACGTGACGACGACATGATACGCCGACAAGCCGAGACCATAAGGTGCTTCGCCCCTAAACGTAGAAAGCTTGCATTCGGCCGTGCAAGGCTTGAGACACAGCGAAGCTGGCCGAGCATGGCTCCGCTCGTACGCGGCTTTTCCGGCAGGCCCGATCCTGACGTAGAGCTCGCACACACGCAGCATTCCACTCACGGTGATCGGCAGCGTCTTCTCGTCATCTCTTGATTTCCCTTTCTCTGGCCGCGTATTTTGGATCTACTCGTCACTGCCGTTGCCGTTTTCGTACAGCGACAAACCTCGCTTCACGATGCGCTGCTGCTTCCTCGCGAGTACATACGTACTTTCTTTACGTGTCAATATAACCCCTTCACTCACGGCGTACACAACTGTGTACGCGAACTTTGGAGGCGCGTCTCATGCCGCGCCTTTCTTCAAATGGCCTGAAACTAAGTGTGCACATTCGTGCAGGCTTCCTGGGTGGACAACTAGCGGTCATTTAACTTCATTCTGCTGTGTATTGCTGCAGAGGGTCATTTTGCTGGACACACCACCATGTCAGACGATCGTTCGACGTGCCGCGTTCGAGGACCAACGTCAAGAGGATGTTTTTTCTCAGCTCGAAACGCATACAACCAAAAAACAAGCTCTGCATGCATTTCGGACCTAAAATATTGAAGCTTATTGATGGCAGAATAATGAGATAATTAGTTACACGCAAATTAACATTAATTACTGAATGTCACACAAATCAACACATTCCTTCATTTTCTTTCTTGGAATGTAACACTTGAGTGCCTTCGAATTATGCCATGCGAATTTGACGCATTTGCAGACAGTGCAGCATAATACGTGAGTGAAGGGCATAATAATATCTGGGGTTTAACGTCACAAAACCACGATATGATTATGAGAGACGCCGTAGTGGAGGGCTCCGGAAATTTCGACCACCTGGGGTTCTTTAACGTGCACCTAAATCTAAATACACGGGCCTCAAACATTTTCGCCTCCATCGAAAATGCAGCCGCCGCGGCCGGGATTCGATCCCGCGACCTTCGGGTCAGCAGTCGAGCGCCATAATCACTAGACCACCGTGGCGGGGCTTCTTTACGTGTCCCATGACGGTTTTAAGCGGCGGAAGCGCGGCGGAAGCGCGGCGGAACTCGGTTGGACGAGCGTGGCTTGGCATGACGTCATGAGGTTATGCCAGGCGTTCTAGCAGCTGCGGCGTCGCTGGTTGCCATAGCTACGGCGCGATTGGCTTTTCATGAAACGCGCACGTTTTAACGGCGGCTTAAAGAGCTTCGTTCTTACAATGGAAAGGACAAAAAGATTCTGATCAATTGTGCTGTTTACGAAGCATGATTAGGAACTTTTGTCATAAATGTTTTAGACTGTGCTATTGTGTAAGCAGTCAGGTATAGAAGCATGCGGACACATTCGCATCCAACCTGTATATAGCGTTTTGTAGTTGAACAGTCGTAAGTTGGCAAAATAAAATGAAGCTCACTCAGACACACTCAAAAAGTAAAAAAAAACGAAAAAGAGAAAAGACCCCCCCCCCCCCCCAGGCGTTTTGGCTCTCTTATGGGAACCGAAACGCTGTGGGAAGCTGAGATCATATTTGCCTTGACGTTTCGGCAAGGTAAATATCTTTTCACCTTGGTCGGCGTCCTTCATAGTTTTCACCACGGCTACGGTGTGCGCTGCTTAACTTCCAATTCGATGGGAGCAAAATGCAAAACATCCCTGTACTTAGATTTAGGTGGACGTTAGGTAACCTCTGGTGGTCGAAAGTCATCCGGTTTTGGCACATAAAACCTCATAAAATCAATTCTGCTCGCACGTGACGATTGTATGCGTGTCTCGTGGGCATGAAGCTCAGCTAGCTGAGACTGGCTTGCGTATGAAAGCTGTTATTATCGAATATTCAACGCGTTCTCGGGCTTGACAGTATTTTTTATGGTGCATCGAGGTCCCTAGCCGTCGCGTATTGCGGAAAAGAAGAAAAGTAAGAAATTGTTTAAGAATAATCTTTAGAGGAGTTCTGGAGTGCTGTGTGAGAAATTCTGATGTGGCAAAAGCTCTTCATCATGCTGATGCAACGTAATATAATCGACGTTTAGCAAGATAGTTAGAAAACCCACCTATGATATTTCAGCTTGATTCTAACACTAATCTCAAAATATCCGAGCAATGCGAGCTCTGCTGGAAGAGCGCTAAGCGTAATTTCATTTGCGCTATTTTAAACTCATTCGAACAACCAATTTTTATTCCAAGCACTGTAACTCTTCTTTTATTCCAAACACAGTCCCTCCTGTTGCTTCATTAATTAAAGTCGGTGCGGGGAGTGTAACGCTCTGAACGTTTGCACCGTGCCAAATTGTTGCCTCCTGCCTCCATCATCCGATTTCGCGATACTTTCCGTATGAGCTGATTCTCTTCCATGTTTCCCTCAGTGCGCACTGTCGGCACTTTCGCCACGTACCTTGCCTCGCAGCGGCAATTATATTTCAGATCTGATTCTAATGCAATTCTGCCCGTACATATAAGCCTTTCTCCTCGCCCTCCTTTCGAGTTTCATCACAGCGGCAGCAGCTTGGCTTGGCTTCAGACAGGCACCTTGAAGGTGGGCTGCTCTGTTGATTCTCGCCGCTGCACCACCGCTAATTGGCTTCTTCTGGCGTGCCCTTCTCGGCGTTCTGTGATCTGTTCTCGGCGATCGCGTCTCTGTTGCCCACGTTCTGTTTGCGTTCGCCTCGCTTACTCTTGTGTGCTTGCTGGTTCTTTCCCGCATCCCTCCGTTGCCGACTCGACTGCCGTCCGTATGCCTCTCCCCCGCTTCATCGCGATGGTTTGTGCCCGCTTGTTTACAGACGATTGCCGTTATCTTCCGGCCTCGCGAGCTTCGGTTTGTGTTTTGATCCCGCGCCTTCCGCGCACACTACGTCGTTTCCCGGGCTTCTGTATACGCGGTCCAATGCTACGTGGCTCTCTTGTTTCTTGTCGACGTCCTATATTTGCTCGATTGTCGTCTCCGCGCTTTTTTTTTATCTGATGCGTTTGGCAGTGTACCCGTTGTTTCTATCGGATGCTTCGGTAAGAGCTTCTGCGCACATTTCAGCGTGTCTGTTTGTGCGCATTCGTTTGTCTAGCTTCAAAAAAGAAAGAAAGAAGGAAAGAAAGAAAGAAAGAAAGAAAGAAAGAAAGAAAGAAAGAAAGAAAGAAAGAAAGAAAGAAAGAAAGAAAGAAAGAAAGAAAGAAAGAAAGAAAGAAAGAAAGAAAGAAAGAAAGAAAGAAAGAAAGGTATGCTAACTTCCGGTGGAAACATTTCCTCAAAAACATTCCTCTGTGTTGCGTGCTGGGATAAAATTTTACAGTGTACGTTCCGCCCCAGTGGTTAGCGTCGTCCCTGAGAAGAATAAAAGATAAAAGAAAAGGCACGTCTGTGGAACGTCGGCAAACAGTGCAGCACCGAGGGTGGACAGAAAAGCTCATGCGATAGCGCACGTCACGTCTCGGCTGTTTGCGATTCGCCAGTGATTGCAAAGAGAGAAAAGATTTCACGCTCTGCCACAAAGCGGATCGGTCTAGAGTCTGTGAAATGCTCTCTGTATACGCTCTATACGCCGTGAATGCGACCGTGGCCACATCTAAGTACGGCCTCGCTCCATCGATTCCCGATTTTTTTCCATTCCCAAACTATGCGCAGGCTGCACAACCACAGACAAGATGAAGGGAAGGTGAGCGGTAAAAGTAATATTTTGTGTGCCTCCTCATGTCTTCAGCAACTAATGGGTCGATCGACCTGTATTGTTTTTCCTCGTACTTATATTAACGGTGTTTAAATCAATAGTCGCGCTTACGGAGCGAATTATTAAAGTGAACGAACGAAAGATGAACTGGGAACAACAAAAATGGCATAGACCAATATGCAGCACTCCTTTCCATTGTTCATTTTTACCACCTGCTGGCTTTCTACCATTCCTGCTATTTGTTTAGTTATTCCCGTTTTCAAACTTTCCAGATATTTTGAAGAAACCATTTATAATCGGAGCGAGTTAGGCAAGACGGAATTTTTTCATAATTGGCGACTGGAAATCGAGCGAACATTGATAACACGCACTGGGGATGATAAAACCTCTTTTGTTGAAGCTCCAACATTGCCATTTTTTCTGTGTATGTTTCTCTGTGTGTGCGAGAGCGTATGCATGTTTCCTTTTGTGCATTTTTCCTCTCTCTTTCCGCCATATATCCTAATGCGTGACCCTGCGTGTGACCTCTATAAGCACCTGTGTTAACCACTGAGTCTGAGTGCATGTCGTCATCATCATCTGTTCACTGCAGGACAAAGGCCAGCGATTACCATTTAGATTCGTGCTGGATCGACATGAAGCCAAAAGATAACGAAGGCAATCAAATCATAAAGGGCTTCACCTCGACGATTTAAATAAAATAAAAAATTGGCCGCGTATCTGCGTGCTTCGCTGCAAATGTCGTGTAAAGACGATAGAAGAGGCGCTGTGTGAGATATGGACGCCATCTGCCAATACGTCGGGAAACATGAGTGCTGTGTTGCGTGCTGGTAGTCCCGGCGCAGCAGCAGGCGAATACCGGCGGTGACCAACGCGACCGGCGGGGACGCCAGCCAGCCCGAAAACGCGGTTTGGCGCGGAGCGCTGAAGCAGAGAAACGTCCGCACTCAACGAGTACTCTCCACACACTCTTTTATTTACACGTCGCCTGGGTAAAACAGGAACGCCAGAGCGGCGCCCACAACCGGCAGCCTGAAGGCCGCCCACAACGCTGCTTTTTCATTTTTTAAATATTTTTTTTCACCTTCTTGGCCTTCTCAAAACTAAAGTTTTTCAACACCAACCCATGGCATTCGTACAGTGCAATACAGAACCGAAACCGAAACACAACAATGAGCTCGTGCGAAGGGCACGGAGGAAGGCAAATTTCAGCGCAGTCGCATTTTCAGCTTTGTTGAAACAGCGCTCACTAGACGACGACGAAGTAGGGTGTTGCCATTCTTTGAAGGGGCTGATGCCGCCACGACGCCATTTTTTGCCCCGCGTCTCGTGCCTCTCAGCGCAGCTGCCGTAGAGGGGTGAGACGCCGGTAAGAAGCCGTGGGCTAAAATATGGCAGCCGCGCCGCAGTAGACGCCGCAGATGTCCTCACCCTGGACAAAACGCGCAACAAAACGCGCATCAAGGCACCCTAGCACAGGACAGGCAGCGCCTGTCCTGTGCCTTCTTTTACTTCGTCGTCGTCTAGTGAGCGCTGTTTCAACAAAGATAAACGCATACCAACTCGCTCAAGCTTCCATTCTTATGCATTTTCAGCGCAGCTTAAGAAACTAGGGTCCTTAAAATTACGTATGTATGCATTTTCTATTAAAGGAACACGCCACCTAATACTTACCTAGTCATGTTGCACCTCAGATATGCATGATATTTACTTTTTGATCGACAACGTTCACAAGTATGAACAGCCGTACCAGTTCAAGACGGCTGGCCCTTGGGCAAGTGGTTCAACTTTGGCCGAGTGGCTGAATCGAGGGACGTGCCGACAAACAGGAAGACAGACAGAAAGACAGACCAAAATTTCTGCGTTTAAGTTCCCCAAGAAAGACTATCGTCTTTAATAATTGTTGGGGTTTAACGTCCCCAAATCACGATGTGATTATGCGAGACGCTATAGTGGAGGGCGCCGGAAATTACTACCACCTGGGATTCTATAGCATGCATCTAAATCTAAATACACGGGCCTCAAGCATTTTCGCTTCCATTGAAAAAGCGACCGCCGCGGCCGGGATTCGATCCCGTGACCTTCGGGTCAGCGGTCGAGCACCATAACCACTAGACCACTGTGACAGGTAGAGTATTTAAATAATCTGTACCGGTTAGCAAATAAAAAAGTTTGGCTGGAGGAAAAGACAGGGTGCCGCAGATGGGTACCGAACCCACAACCTCCTAATAACGCGTGCGATGCACAACGTGTCGTGCTACGACAGCGACCGTTCCTCCGTTCACATACTTGAGTATTTCTGCGTGTATAACACCGGGAGCGTCAGCCAGCGCTACATTTAGGCATTGTGGTAAATGTGGTGAATTTCGCCGGACGGCGTCACGTATCACATGATCTTTTATAGCTGGCAGCAGACCAAAACCATCGTACGCTACACAAAGGCACAAAACGGGCCGGGCTCTCTTTCATGTAGGTGCGCCTTCTAGCTTGTAGGTTGATATTGCCCCGCAGTTAGGCGGTGTGTGGCTGCTTGGTATCATGTTTTGCGGCGTTTTTCACTGTGTCTGCATGTTCGCTATGCCTCCGTACTGAGCCCCTCCGCCATTCTGCTCCTAGGAATATCACCACGACTCGAGAAACGTTTCTCAATTTTATATCCCAGTTCGTCTTGTTCCTCCAAGTCAGCAGCCAAGTGGCAGCGACCATGTCTGTGTGGCTCCGTCTTCTATTCGCTCGCTCCAGCTTCTTCGGCGTCTCTGCTTCAACGCCAAATCTTTACCCCTTCTCCCCACTCGCTCTTCGCATCTGCTTTTTGTATTTGTTAGTACGTTTCTTCACGGAGAGAGCAGTAGTGGTCTCATCTCAATTCGGCGCGGTACAGAGGCGCACTCGGATAGAAACTCTGGGGCGACGTGTGTATACACCAGAATGGGAGGCCTCGAGAGGTTCGAAAAGAGAAGAACCTTTCCGAGTGGAACGTTTCGAAGTGAACGCATCTTCCGATTTGTTCGGTGCTGTTGCTGCGTCGGGGCTTCACTTTGCTCCGCTTTCTTGTGCCGCCGTCGTTGAGAAGCGATTCGGGCGGGGATTTCATCTAAATTACGTTCCACCCGGCTGAGCCCCAACAAATACCCCGGCCGCGCGGCTTTGGCCAGAGAACCTGTCAGTACAATGGCTCGTGTCTGCGCCACGGGCCATATTCCACCCCTATCCCCGTGCGCTCCTTCGTCCCTCTTTCCCCGAGCCTCGATTCGCTACTATTAGGCCTGCGATGAGGTCGTTCCTTTTATGGTATGCATGCTGTGATCTCACCGGCCTTATATAATGCTAAGAAGCAAGCACCATCACTTACCGTGTGTCTAGAGTCATCGGCACATTTAAACACGCAGGCGCAACTCATGCCTTTCTGCGGCAGGAAAACGAAGAAAGCGACATATCCTCGGCCTCTTCTGTATATAGAGTCGCTTTGCGTCGTATGCCTGTTGCTGCTTCCTTTTTTCTTTATTTTATTCATGTTGACAGCTGTCCACGCTTACATCATTATCGTTATTATGATCCTCAACGTCAGCATTATAGCGCCATCATTGCGATAAATGAGCACAGGTAATTCGAAACGTCCATGATCATCATTGTATCATCATGGCCACCATAATTATCTCCATGATAAGCAGTACGTATACATGGCAATGAGTGATTTCATCTCTTTGTTATCACTGTCGTAATTCCATTTACGACACTTATTGACTTGGACAGTCAACACAGCTGCTTTTAACCCTCTGTCATCACCGTCATTACAATAAATGCCACCATATTCATCGTGATCAGCATGTTAAGTAAACACATCCGATTACAGCCGTTCATCATCAGCGTTATGACTCCAGGCAGTAATATTAACCATTCAATGTGAATCACCCCGCAGTGAGGAGCTTCTGAAGGAAGCGATGTGTTTGACAGTTATGATGTTAATGTTTTCAATCTTGTACGCCCTGGGCTACGTATCATCTGGGACACGTAGCTTGTTTCATGCGACGTTTTCTATTCCATTCCTTTCACACGCGGCCTTTAATATATTGGACAGATGAGGCAATGCTTGAGCTTAGAGTTGAGTACCGCAGTTACTTGAAGGGTTTCGTGCATTCGTACCTTTTTGTTTTTCTACTGTCGGAATTGCGGTTTCTTACCGGTATTTTTAATTCCACTGTTTTGTCGTTCAGACACCGCGAAAAGCAATATACCACATGCGAAAGAAAAGATCTTATAGCGAAAAGATCCATAGGTGCCTTACCATCCATCATGCGGTTTTGATGCTTGTTTTGTGGTTTCACTTACTGAAGCGAATGCTCAGCTCTATGCTGTATGCCTGAATGCAAAGACATGCCCGCCCCGCCACGGTGGTCTAGTGGTTATGGCGCTCGACTGCTGACCCGAAGGTCGCGGGATCGAATCCCGGCCGCGGCGGCTGCATTTTCGATGGAGGCGAAAATGTTTGAGGCCTGTGTACTTAGATTTAGGTGCACGTTAAAGAGCCCCAGATGGTCGAAATTTCCGGAGCCCTCCACTACGGCGTCTTTCATAATCATATCGTGGTTTTGGGACGTTAAACCCCAGAAAAATATTATTAAAGATATGCCCTTTGCCTTCAATTGTTAACGGGCCCATGAACCACCCAGAGGTCGAAATCTAGTTGTGGCGTTGGAGTTGTGTACGAATCAACAGCGAACGCGTTCGTCAGCTCGTCTGTCCACCTCTCCGAATGCGCTTCATCAGCGTCTGAGGTAAAAACGAAAGGAGCGCGCGCATCTGCTAGCAGAGGTGCCCGTGAGCGCAAGCGTCTGTTGGTGGTTTAGGGGCCTGGCGGTTTATGCTTACGCCACGAAATTTTCCGGCCAGCGAGTGGTTTATCGCTTGGCAGTAAAATAAATTGCTTGTGTATGTCTACGGACTGGGCATTGGTCCCGTCGGTGTGTGTTACATATTTTCGGTTCCGTCTAATAAAGTTCAGTTGACAGTCAGCGCCTAGTTGTGTCGCCTTCTTTTCCTTTCGTCTGCAGTGTCTGTCGCGCTGTGGCCATAATTAAGGTTTACCAACTCGCCCAATGTTCCCTCTTACCGCATCTGAACACGTCGGGCCAGCGTGGTCGCCGGCGAGGGGAGACGTGATTTGGCATAATTCTTTCGTTCAAGGTGTGTATTGTGCTATATCTTTGACTAAGAACAGAGTTTGGGGTCGTTCTTTGCAGCGCAACGTTTCTTTATCAATCGAAGACAGTATCTTCCTTCACACCTTCCATTCGCACTCTGTAACGGGGCACGGTTTCAGATTTCTGACAGAAAATGTGAGGCAATCCCAAAGACACTGCACTATAACACAGCGTCACGTGACCGCAACTTCCGTATTTACTTGCATACAACCCGCACTCTTCAGCACTTGCCAGTGTTGCCCACTGCTGGCTAATATGGGCTGCCCGTTGTTATAGCACCGACGTTATCTTCATTCAGTTTCTAGAAAATGACTGATCTGAACAATTTTATTGAACAAGCTCTTTGTTGTGAGCATTACAAGCGCACATTAAGAAAGTGAGAAAAAAAAATCACAGCATATCCACGGAGTGAATGATGATGAGTGGGCGAAGCTGCGGAGGTTCATCGGTAAACCGTGAATCTTCCGTGAATTCTGCCCAGTACATCATCACCGACGTGAGATCGGGCGCGTTTATACTAAAGGTTCGATGAGTTATGACGACTTGCAGCGCACTTTAATTTTACATGTACGCTGTGAATTTTCATTGTTTAGAAAACCATTGCTTAGAAAACATCTGGCGTCTTTCGTTAAGCAGCTGGCGTCTTTTCGTTTTGCTTTAGAAACATCTGGCGTTCTTTCGTTTTGCTTTTACAAAACATCTGGCGTCTTTTGTTGGTTTATTTCATCAATCAACGGCGTTTTGAACAAAATTTTTATTGTTTAATCACGCACAGGAGAAATCTCACCAGGCACTACCTTGGAGGTAAAGAATGGCTGCTAATGGGAATGAGAGACAGAAGTCGGCTTTTAGCTAACGCTGCGAATTTTTTATTGTTCAACAACGCACAGGAAAAATCTCCCACCGGCACCACCTTGCAGGTCAAAGCGTAAGACTGGTTACATACTACGCTACGAGGGACGAACGGGTGCCGCTATAAGGAGCTTCGCCCCTAAAAATAAAGAAGCTTTATTGGGAACAGTAACCACCGCTCTCGTCGCTTCACAGTTTCTGACAACGTACTTCTTTTTTATTTAGAACTCTCAATTTAATTTGCAGGCAGTACATTTGGTCAGCAGCGCCGACGACAGCAGCGATAGATAGAATAGCAAAGAGATCCAGATGGAAAGACAAGCATTAGGGAGAAGACACTTTGATCGACATGCCGGTCTACGGTAAGGAAAGAGAAAAGATTGTTCGCCGCTCATTTCCGCAGCGACAGCAGTCGCCGTCGTCTTCTTCGAAATCTCCAACCAGCCGAACTGGGAAGCCGGAGTTCGCGGAATGAAGAACGCAATAAAGAAAGAAGGAAACAAACAAAGCGAGTAAAGTAAGGACCAAAAGAAATGGAGCGGCGAGCCGAGGAATGACGCTGAACTGTCCCGCTGTCCTTCGGACCTAGTTGTAAACAAGCAGCGTATATACATTTTCGCGCGTTGGCTATACGACGTCCACTTCACGACGATGTGTGCAGGATAGCTTTTTTTTTTATTTGGCGCCACCTCTCGTGACCCCTCACCCCTCACCCCACTCCCTATATCCCCTTCTCTCGCAACAATTCCCTACACGCCTCCTCTTCGGGAGTCGACGACGCGGTAGTCGGGTCAGTTTCGTAACGACTTTACGTTTTTTGGGGTCCTTTTTTCGCCGTTTGCCGAGTTCCTTTCCTGCCAGCTCGGTTTCAACGCTGCTGCCTCACTTCTTTAGAGACGAGGTTACAGTATCCTTGGAAGCTGACTCCCTTCAGCAAAAAAAAAAAAGTATGGAAAGAAAGGGGAAAGAAATGCGTAATGGAAGGGAGTCCGCACATTCGGTTATGACCCGCCCTTCTTGCATTTGCGAGACATGGGGAGAAAGCAGGGTCCGCTCCTTCGACTCCGGACTCGTGCCTCGAAGGTTTCGGCCGATGTTGTCGAGAATCCCGGCGCAGCCAATGCTCGCCGCCTAACTTGAATTGCTCCGAATGGTCTCGAATAATAAACGGCGCCTCTTCGCAGCATGCTGCTAGCCTTATATGCGCGACCTCGGCAAAGGAAGTTCCTCTCTTCGTTCAACACGCTTCTCAAATGGCAGGCGTTGTAGAGAGCGAAGAAAGAAAGAAAGAAAGAAAGAAAGAAAGAAAGAAAGAAAGAAAGAAAGAAAGAAAGAAAGAAAGAAAGAAAGAAAGAAAGAAAGAAAGAAAGAAAGAAAGAAAGAAAGAAAGAAAGAAAGAAAGAAAGACGGATGAGGAGAGTAGGTGGGCGAAGAAAGACATAAGAGAAATATAGTGTCGGCTGGGAGGAACGTTGTTTAAACATGAGGTCTCGCCTCCGCGCAGCCCTCTCTGTATAATCCGCGAGTTCTCCGAGTAAATAAACGGAACGTGACGTCCAGCTCGACGCAAGTGGGCAAAGAAATAAGGCCACTGTTCATCCATCAAGCCCCTCTGGTGAACAATTTTATTTGCGCCACCGCAGTGGTTTCAGAAGTTCGGGCAAGGATTGGCCCGGGAAATAAAAATAGAGAGAAAAATTGTGATGGCATACAAACAAGACGGGAAGTGCGGGCACACATTTTGCAGCCTTGAGAGTGCATGGAACCACCACGCTTGCCATACCGGCTAAGGAAATTTGGAAAGAAAAGCGCGGTGTATTTTCTTCAGACGCCACTTCCGTCTTGTTGATTTATGTGCACTCCACGGACATTTTTAACCGGAGCGGCCGCTTTAAAAGAAAGAAAACAACTCCTCTGTTGCGAAGCGCGTCGTACAAATTACTCGGCGCCGCAGATGCGACTCCCATTTTCCCGGCAGTACACGCTGCTTCTTCGCTGTTTCGTTTCCGTAGAGCTGCGTCTCTTTTTTGTTTTCCTTTGCCACTTTATTTATTTATTTCCTCCCACTCATTTCTTCGAAACTCATCGAAAACTGGCGTCTTTAGAAACAAAACGAAATGACTGGAATGGAATTGAAGTTCGTGTACAAAGTTTCTTTTACGCTCGGTTTTTTTTACTGTAGACAGTCTCTGCAATGAAATTCTGACTTGTCCGTTACGGAGAGCATAATTGCAGTTACTGTGCTAGTAGCAATTTACTGGGATAGCGAAAGTACGTAAAAAAGATGGTTGATCCCTCCATCATAGGAATCGGAATAACACAAAAGTAAAGCGTGCCCTCACAGAAGTAACTGAATGTTTACTGTACTTTGATATTGCCACGCCCACTTCTTGTCTTGTTTTGATGTATTCGGGTTTGACCGGCAGGGACGGTTATCAACGCTCGACGCTGTCCGCGAAGTAGTGTTCTGGAAGCGTCGCGATTGTAGTAGATCGGTTTGTTAAGATTGCGCCCCGCACGCGAATGTTCCTGTTTTGTCTAGAGATAACGCCGCCACCAGCGATATTGCTGGAAAGTTCGATAGCGCCTGTATAAAAGCCGACGCGCTTGATCGCTTGTCAGTTGATCGACGGACGACGCCCTGTTCGCCGCTATCATTGTACAGCGTGCATTGCTGTAGTTCTAGTTCTCATTTTCCGGCCACAAGTTCGGCCAAATAAACAGTTTCATCCTACAAACGCCGACTGCTGTGTTCGTCGACGTCACGACCACGTGACATCTGGTGGAGGTGCTGCTTCTTCCATGATCCGGACGCCCCCGCGAAGCGCTGACCCAAGCCCAAGCCGCGAGGAGGACGACGGCAAAGAAAACCCGGATCGTCGAACAAGCCGCAGGCAGAAGGGACTGCAGCCAGAGTACGGGCTCCTGGCTGCAGTCCCTTCTGTCAGGGACTGCAGCCAGGCAGCCCCAGGTCCCAACACCGACCTCAGCGACGATGACCGACCCCGTGCAGCCTGCGCCGATACTTCTCCGGCAGCCCAAGGAGCCGCCAACTTTCCGCGGGTCGTCATTCGAAGACCCGGAAACCTGGCTCGAGACCGTCGAAAGGGTCTCAGCGTTTAACAACTGGGACTCCGAGGACAAGCTGCGCCACGTCTACTTTTACCTGGAAGATGCAGCAAGGACCTGGTTCGAGAATCGGGAGTCCACTCTTCGAACCTGGGACGCCTTTCGCAGCGCTTTCCTGGAGACGTTCACAAGCGTCGTCCGAAAGGAAAGGGCCGCAGCCTTGCTGGAGACACGGGTCCAACTTCCAAATGAAAGCGTGGCCATCTTTGCAGAGGAAATGACCCGGCTATTTCGCCACGCTGACCCTGCCATGCCCGAGGACAAGAAAGTCCGCTTCCTCATGCGAGGAGTAAAGGAACAGCTCTTCGCTGGACTTATGAGGAATCCGCCGAATACTATCGAAGAATTTGTCTCCGAAGCAACAACAATCGAGAAAACGCTTGAGATGCGAACACGGCAATACAACCGCAGCTTCTCGACCACAAGCTACGCCGACGTTCAAGCACTAGGATCCGCCGACCTGCGTGAGACGATTCGAGCAATCGTGCAAGAGGAGCTGCGAAAAATTCTACCTTCGTCGCAACCTCAAGTGGATTCCATCGCCGACGTCGTGCGCCAGGAGATCCAGCATTCACTCGGTGCGCCTCAGCTAGCAGAGCCGCAGCCGCAAGCTATGAGCTATGCTGCTGCAGCCCGCCGTCATGCTCCTCCTCCACGCCCACGCCAAGACGACACACCGCCGCAGTACCGTCGCCAGACGCCGCCAGCGACGCCCTACCGTCCACCTGTCGGCCAGACGCCGCCGCCGCCACCGACGCCCTACCGCCCACCTGTCGGCCAGCGCTACACCCCGAGGAAGACCGATGTCTGGCGTGCCCCTGACAACCGCCCGCTCTGCTACCACTGCGGGGAGGCCGGCCACACGTACCGCCGCTGCCAGTACCGTCAGATGGGGCTACGCGGATTCCCCGTCAACGCGCCGCGCCCGCAGCCAGGCGAACGGCCTCGCGACATCGACGACTACCTCACAGGCACACAGTGGCAAGAACGACGACCTTCCCGCTCACCGTCGCCCGGCCGCTACATGTCACCGCACCGCCGGCAGTACACTGGCCCAAACCGGGGCCGGTCGCCTAGCCCGTATCCGGAAAACTAAGGGAAGCAACCGATGGAGGTGCGGTTGCTGAACGACGAAATGCTGAAGATCCTCCGCCGTCGACGACGACACCGCGACGAAGTTCCGAGCCCCCGCCGCACGCCGAACGACGTCGACGTCCCGAAGACGAAACTTTGCGACCGGAAGCAGACCTGACGACGCAACGCGGAAGCAGCGGTGCAAACCGACGTAGCCGTGACCCGACGCCGCGACGTAACCGCAACGCAAGACGGCGGACTAGCGACCTCGACGTTCTGATCGACGGCCACAACGTCACCGCTCTCGTCGATACTGGAGCCGACTATTCCGTCATCAGTGGGCCGTTCGCAGCAAAGTTGAAGAAAGTTAGGACTGCTTGGGAAGGCCCCGAGATCCGTACCGCTGGAGGCCATCTAATAACGCCGATTGGTGTCTGCACGACGAGAGTCACTATCAACAACCGGACTTATCCTGCGAGCTTTGTAATCCTACAAAACTGCTCCAGGGATGTGATACTTGGAATGAACTTCCTAAGTGACCACGGCGCCGTCATCGACTTAAGAACCAAGTCGATAACCCTATCGTCGGAGAAAGCGACACCACCAGGTACGAACCCATGTCAACATGCCCTCAACGTACTCGAGGATCAAGTCACCATTCCTCCTAGATCCAGCATCATAATTCCCGTCGGCACCGAAACGGCTGAATGCATCGAAGGTGTCATCGAGAGCGATCAGGGTTTGCTGCTAGACCGTGACATTTTCGTCGCAAGAGGCATTGCTCGGCTGTATGAAGGGAAAGGAAGCGTGATGCTAACGAATTTCAGCCAGGAATACAGACACCTGAGCAAGGGCACGACGATTGCATACATCGAAGAAATCTTGGCCGTCAGCGATGCGTTTGCCTTTTCAGATTCTGAAGAAGCTACGACGACGATCCCTGAGCCACCCTTCGACGTAAACCCAAGACTTCCCGCTCGCCAACAGCAACAGCTTCGACGCCTTCTGCAGGAATACAGGAACTGTTTCTCGTCGTCGTCGCGGGTCCAAAAAACGCCCCTTGCTAAGCACCGCATCATAACAGAAGAAAATGCTCGACCACTCCGTCAGAGTCCCTACCGGGTTTCGACGCGGGAACGGGAGGCCGTTAAGAAACAAGTCGATGAAATGCTACGCGACGACATCATCCAGCCGTCCAACAGCCCGTGGGCGTCTCCCGTGGTGTTAGTGAAGAAGAAGGATGGGACCCTACGTTTCTGCGTCGATTATCGTCGCCTGAACAAAATCACAAAGAAGGACGTATACCCTCTCCCACGGATAGACGACACCCTGGATCGACTCCACAACGCGAATTACTTTTCGTCGATGGACCTCAAGACCGGCTACTGGCAAACTGAAGTCGACGAGAGAGACCGAGAAAAGACCGCCTTTATAACGCCGGACGGCCTGTTCGAGTTCAAGGTCATGCCCTTCGGTCTTTGCTCGGCACCTTCGACTTTCCAACGAGTCATGGATACTGTATTAGCTGGCTTGAAGTGGCAGACTTGCCTTGTTTACTTGGACGACGTCGTTGTGTATTCCTCGAACTTCGACGAACACCTCCAGCGGCTTCAATCCGTACTTCAAGCAATCAAGAACTCCGGGCTCACCCTGAAGCCAGAAAAGTGCCGCTTCGCGTACGAGGAGCTCTTGTTTCTGGGTCACGTGATCAGCAAGACTGGAGTGCTCCCAGACCCGCAGAAAACAGCTGCCATCGCCGCTTTCCCGCCACCCACCGACAAGAAGGCCGTGCGCCGATTTCTCGGCTTGTGCGCCTATTACAGACGCTTTGTCAAAGACTTTTCACGGATCGCCGAGCCACTAACGCAGCTCACGAAAACCGACGTCGAATTCAGGTGGCAAACAGCGCAAGTCGAAGCATTTCATGAACTGAAACGACGCCTGCAGACACCTCCGATACTTGCGCATTTCGACGAATACGCCGATACGGAGATTCACACCGATGCAAGCAGCATAGGGCTCGGCGCCATCCTTGTGCAGCGGGCGGGCGGACTGGAAAGGGTTATCAGTTATGCTAGCCGGTCGCTGTCTAAAGCAGAGGTCAACTGTTCCACAACAGAAAAGGAGTGCCTCGCCATCATCTGGGCTACGTCAAAGTTTCGCCCCTATCTCTACGGCAGGCCACGTGTCCAGGTGGCCCCGCTCGCGTTCCAGGGTCGGGGTTGTAGAGTCGATGACATCTTGAGTAGCCATGTGTTGTCGATTGCAGCAGGTAGTACATGGTTGGGGAGCCGGTACACCAGAACGGCGTCACGGTGCGTGTTGTTTTCGTGAAGTGTAAGCCCGCGGAGGAGTAAAGTGCACGAGTATAGCCTACCGAGGTGCCGGACCTCGCCTGCATGCGGCCTACTGGGCGACTCCACCCGCACAACTCCCCTATCCCTTGTGTTGGCTAGCTAACTTGAAGGACCCTTCAGGTCGCCTCGCACGGTGGAGCCTGAGACTTCAAGAATTTGACATTACTGTCGTGTACAAGTCCGGAAGGAAACACTCCGACGCCGACTGCTTGTCTCGTGCCCCCGTCGACCCACCAACGCCCGACGACCAGGATGATGACAGCTTCTTGGGAGCCATAAGTACCGAAGACTTCGCCGAACGACAGCGAGCCGACCCTGAACTGAAGGGTCTAGTGGAATACCTGGAGGGCAGGACCATCGTTGTCCCAAAAGTATTCAGGCGAGGATTGGCATCATTTTCTTTGAAAAACAACGTCCTCGTAAAGAAGAACTTCTCTCCGGCCCGAGCCAGCTACCTTATCGTTGTACCTTCGGGACTGCGACCAGAAATTTTGCATGCCCTGCACGACGACCCGACGGCTGGACACCTCGGACTTTCCCGAACGCTCGCACGAGTACACGAAAAGTACTACTGGCCGCGCCTTGCCGCCGACGTCACTCGCTACGTAAGGACGTGCCGAGACTGTCAGCGACGGAAGACACCGCCCACAAGACCAGCAGGCTTCCTTCAGCCGATCGAGCCTCCTCGGCGACCATTCCAGCAGATCGGGATGGACCTCCTGGGGCCGTTCCCAATGTCGACTTCCGGAAATAAATGGATCGTCGTGGCTACCGACTACCTCACCCGCTACGCCGAAACAAAAGCCCTGCCCAAAGGCAGTGCCGCTGAGGTAGCCAAGTTCTTCGTTGAGAGCATCGTCCTTCGACACGGCGCCCCAGAGGTTCTCATCACCGACAGAGGTACGGCGTTCACGGCTGACCTAACTCAGGCGATCTTGGAATACAGCCACACAAGCCATCGTCGCACCACCGCGTACCACCCACAGACCAACGGCCTCACCGAGCGTCTAAATAAGACCATCGCCGACATGCTGGCCATGTACGTCGACGTCGAACACAAGACGTGGGACGCCATCCTTCCGTACGTGACCTTCGCGTACAACATGGCCGTACAGGAAACGACGCAGATGACGCCATCCAAGTTGGTCTACGGACGGAGCCCGGCAACGACGCTCGACGCCATGCTACCAAACGTGACCGACGAGGAAAACATCGACGTGACCACCTACCTACAGCGCGCCGAAGAAGCACGACAGCTCGCCCGCCTACGGATAAAGAACCAGCAGACGACTGACAGCCGCCGCTACAACCTTCGACGACGCCACATGGAATACCAACCCGCTGACCGTGTATGGGTATGGACACCAATACGCCGACGAGGACTTAGTGAGAGAGAGAGAGAGAGAGATAAACTTTATTTACAATAAAAAAAAAGTTCTTTTGGGGGGAACCCTAGTCGAGGGCCCCACTGGCCTTGGCCGCCCGTTCAACCTGGTCGATCAGCGCTTGCTGATCGGCCAGGTCTGAGCTGGACAGTCGCGCCTCCCACTGCTCCAACGTGTGTGTTGGTATCGTGCCTGTGTGTGTCAGGTGTGGGGGGTGTTTAGAGCAGCCCCAGGTAATGTGGTAGAGTGTAGGGCTTCCTCCGCACCAGGGGCAGGAACTTCGATAGCACGTAGGGAACATGGCGTGTAATCTCTTTAAGTGGGGATAAACCCCAGTTTGAATTTTTCTCCAGTTTATTGCCTCCTCTCCTGTTAGGCGTTTGTCGGGAGGGGCGTATACTTGTCAGGTAAAACGCTGATGGGCAAGCAGGTCTTTTGCGATTGTGGGGCTGTAGGTGTCAGAAGGCGCGGGGGTTCGTAAATCTGCTGAGGGGGCCAGAGCCTGTGCTCGGAAAGTTAATGCACGAGCCGCGGCATCCGCCCTCTCATTTCCCTCCAACCCTGCGTGAGCCGGGCACCAGAAGATTGTATGGTCGTTATTGACGCGATGCTTTATTAAACCACGGCATCCACTGGGAATTCTGCCTCGTAATAAGAGACGACAGGCTGCCTGAGAGTCCGTGACGATGGTGCTGTCATGTCCTTTACGTTCAGCGGTATGTATGGCCAGCGCGATGGCCCTGGTTTCCGCCTCCGCCACTGAGGAGTCTCTGAACGAGAGCGCATTTACTATTTCACCATGTTTGTCAATCACCACCGCGACAAAGTTTTGATGGTCATGACGTTTCTTTAGAGGAAGTGGTTGCCTGTAGGAAGCGACGTCCACATAGTAGACGTCTTCCCTGTTCAGGCGGCGCAGGAGTGCGCGGAGCCACGCTGTGCGAGCCCTACGTCTCCCCTTATGGCGCTCTGGGTGCATGTTCCTCGGCAATGGGGCCACGTATAAGTGGTCCCTGTCCGATGGATCAAGCTCCTCGAGCTCCTTGCCCACATGCTGCGGGTAGGGTGGAATTCCAACCCTCTTTAATATGTCTCTGCCCGCTACGGTCTGGCTGAGTCTCTCTCGTTGTGTTATCATAGTCGCCGCAGCGAGTTCACTGTAAGTATTGTGGATGCCTAGCGCCAGTAATTTCTCTGTTGATGTGCTTTGGGGAAGACTGAGTGCCGTTTTGTAAGCTGTTCTAATTATTGAATCCACCTGTGATTCTTCAGTTTTGTTTAATGAATAATAAGGAAGGCTATAGGTGACTCTGCTAATTATTAAGGCTTGCACCAGCGTGATGGTGTCTGTCTCTTTCATTCCTTGTTTATGATAGGTAATTCGACGAATCGTTTTCGCTACATTGTTGGTAGTGGTTCGTAGAGCCCGTATCGTATGGGTGGCCCGCCCATTCTGCTGTAACCAGAAGCCCAGTATCCTAAGTTTGGGTACCTCCTGTATGCGGTGGCCATCAACGAAAAGCTCCACGAGTTCTTGTGTTTTTTTGTTGCCACTGCGTGGTGGCAGTATACGAATGAATTCGGACTTTTCGGGTGCGCATTGCAGACCACTTTGCCGAGCGAAGGTAGACACAGCGTCAGCGGCCTGTTGCAGTGTCCATTCTTTGTTTCCGAGCGATCCTTTAGAGGTCCATAGCGTAATATCGTCTGCATATACGGTGTAGCCGAGGTCTGGTATTTGATCTAGGCGTCTGCAGAGATCTAACATCGCTAAGTTGAAAAGTAAAGGGGATAGTATTGCGCCTTGAGGGGTTCCTTTACTGGGCATCTCAAAATTTTCTGATCGAATGCTACCTAGGCCTATTGTTGCGGTCCTTCCTGTGAGGAAGTGACTTAGTGAGAAGCTTCTTCGACGATACTTCGGACCGTACAGGGTACTTCGACGCCTCGGCGCACTCGACTATGAGGTTGCCCCTGACGGCATTACGAACTCTCAGCGGCGCCGTGCGCGACCTGAAGTCGTCCATGTCGTGCGCCTTAAGCCGTTTTTTGCGCGTTAGCGAGCCTGGGGACTCTATTTTTTCCTTCGTTATTGTAATTTATTTGTGTATGCACTTGTTTTGTTTTGTTTTTTTTTCTCTCTTCTATGTTCTTTCATAAGCATCGGGACGATGCTTTTTCAGAGGGGGGCAATGCCACGCCCACTTCTTGTCTTGTTTTGATGTATTCGGGTTTGACCGGCAGGGACGGTTATCAACGCTCGACGCTGTCCGCGAAGTAGTGTTCTGGAAGCGTCGCGATTGTAGTAGATCGGTTTGTTAAGATTGCGCCCCGCACGCGAATGTTCCAGTTTTGTCTAGAGATAACGCCGCCACCAGCGATATTGCTGGAAAGTTCGATAGCGCCTGTATAAAAGCCGACGCGCTTGATCGCTTGTCAGTTGATCGACGGACGACGCCCTGTTCGCCGCTATCATTGTACAGCGTGCATTGCTGTAGTTCTAGTTCTCATTTTCCGGCCACAAGTTCGGCCAAATAAACAGTTTCATCCTACAAACGCCGACTGCTGTGTTCGTCGACGTCACGACCACGTGACAATATAAGAGAGTTTGCACAATGTATATTGATGTCTGGCAGCTATAGCACCGTTTAACATGCATGCACCCAATTTGACGATTGCTGGTACATCTCCATTCCGACCACTAACGTCCATGTTAAGTCATTGCACAAAACCTTGTGGTAGCTGTAGTAGTTAACGGTGAAAGCGTAATCACAGAACGATGTGTGATAGCCACCAGAGCGTCGCATATTGGACGCAGAACTTGGTCGCCATCCCGTGGCATGTTAAAATGTGATTGAACACCACGGCCGGACTAGAGAGAAACGCAAAGCGCGTCATGCCGCCCTCCGGCCGCGATATTTCTCGGGGTGAGCGCGTTAGCGGGGAACGCGGTGTAACAGCCAGGTAAGGCAGGCGCGCGTCGCAGAGCTATTTTTGGTTTGGATTAGCGTGTTGCTATGAGCGAAGCCGACGCTTTTATGACGCCTCAGAGCTCTGTGACGCTTGTGCTAAAATCGCCACCTCGCGGTGTGTTAAGGCATTGACGAAATTGAACTTCTATTAAAAACGCGCCGAATGGCGCGTTTTCAATAGAAGTTCAATAGAAGTTCAAACAAGAACTTTTGAATAGAAGCTCCATGAAGTTTAAACAAGAACTAAGCGTTAAAACAAAGCAAAGGCATCGAAATTTGGGCGAGTTGGTGTTGCACATCGAATTAAAGCAAGGACCTTCCTTCTTGAATAAGGAGGAGAATTGCTTAGCCGTGTGATCGCTTGAGGCGAGGGAAGCCTCGCTGAAGGAATAAGCGATGCAGACAGATGACGCCGTCAAGAAAACAGCAAGAATAAACTATATGTACAAAGAAACCGCTTAACTTTCTTCAGGCTGGCAGTTTAGACAGAGTTGGTTGTAAAAATAGGAGCGCGCAAGTTAGCAAGCTGGTGATATAGATACATTCTGTTGGCAGTAAAACGTCTGAGGAAAGCTGGCAATTTATCATTGAGGAAAAGAAAAGTCAAAAAAGGAAGAAAGAGAGAAAGTTATTTGGTTAGATCCAAAGAATTGTGCTAGCGTATCTGTACAGGCACTTATGCTAATTAGGGAAGGGGAAATCCTGGAAGAGGGGGCGTCGGTGGAGCCAACGTCAAGGCAGCTGTCTTCTTCAAGGCAACTGCCTTGAAACGGCTCGTTGAAAAAATGGCATGTTTTGTATGACGTTGGTCTTGGGAATCATACTAAAACATCTCGTATTGACACTATAGCCTGCATATTTGAACAACGTGGCTTTCACGTTTTTTGACATATCATATTACCAGCGTAGCTGTTCATGCTCGGCTTACCTCCATATAACGTCCGCGAAGACTATCATCGTCATGAATGGCGCGCGCTCTCTTCGTCCTCTTCTTCATTTCCGGCTTCGCTCCCCGAACACGTGCGCCAGTCGCATGCTGTCCCGCTGCGCCGATTCGTCCGACGTGCGATGCAATAACTCGCATGGACGAGAGAACGAGTACAGGGAAAGAGAAAGAAAGAAAGAATAAGAGATAGAAAGAAATAGATAGAAAGAAAGGGAAAAAAAAGAAGAAAGATAGAATGGCAGAGAAACAAATATACAGAGAGAGAAATAGATAGAAAGAAACAGACACAATAAAGAGAGGGAATAACAGAGAGCAAGACAGAAGGAAAGAAAGAAAGAAAGAAGGAAAGAGAAAAATAAAGAAAAAGATGAAGAAATAGATAGGGAGAGAAAAAAAAGAAATACAAGGAAATAGAGACAAAGAATAGAAAAGACTGAGAGAGAAAGAGAGAGAGAGGAAGAAAGAGAAAGAAGGAAGGGCGCCCAGCTACGCTGTACCTTCAGGCATGGCACCACTAGTGCAAAGCTGCCTTAGCTTTTTTTTTTAATTAAAAATATGGGAGGTACCTGGACAACAAGCGCCTAACAGATTAAGCCAACTACGAAAGCTCGTCGAAAGTTACCACTCTACCCTCCAATGGGACAAAGCAGATATAAGAAAAACGTAATGGTTTGAAGCGTACAGTCCTCAAGGCTCGTGTGTTAGCGTATTTTGACCGCCTTTTTTTTTTCTCGTGTGCAAGAACACGAGAGCTGCTGACAACGTTAGTACTGGACGAACAACAGCGTCCCTACATCAACGGGCGGGAGCTGCTTGCCGAACGTGACTGATACGTCCACGCCCGGGGTTCCGCTATTGCGTCAAAGCTTTGTTCGTCCTAACGATTCCCAACTTTTAGTCTTTGTTTTAGCGTTTCGTCACCCGATGAGACTCGCATGATGTCGAGAGCACAAGAAGGAACAGTAAAAGTCTCTTTCAGCGTGCACTAAACCGCTTACTATACCTAACCGCGCCGTTCCTAACGCGCCCAAGGATTGCGCAATCTCTCGAGTTTCCGGACTAGTGACATGTAGCTCTTCTTGTTGCGCGACGGCGCGAGTTTATACGTACACCTGGAGTGGATGTCGTGGCATTTGCTAAAGAATGGCATTTGTTAACGCGAAAGTGATATATTTCACCGGAAGGTAGCCTCGAGCGGAATCACGGCATGAGCACGAAACAGTACAAAAAATATCGCGTCACCTCTCAAGCGTGGTTCGAGGAGCGCTTGTCACTGGCTAAATTTGTACGCGCAGCTCTTGACGATGGTGACGAGTGACACTGTATAAATAAACACTTTTGTCGAATAAAGCTCAGTTGATAGTTCAACACTCGTCCTGTTTGTACATGTGTCTTTCGTCTCGTCTTTCGTGTTGCTTAACCTCGCGAATATCGCACCAACTTGCCCAGACAAAAGCACTCCTGCGCTTTCACATCGTCTTTGCGGCGTTTGCGTGATTCAGCCTGCTGGCGGCTACGGAGTAACGCGGGAAACGCGCGCTATGGAATACGCTGAGCCAGGGCCAAGTGGATTGTGCGCTAGGCAAAAAAGGTATTCAATGCAAGAGCAGGCTCGACAAGCACGAAGTAAGACGCGATGAGCCGAACGGCTCGATCGTATTCTGACGTGACGTTTCAGCCTTTAATGAATCGCCACTAAAAGGCTTTCGCCTTCGAGCCGTCTTAGCAGTAGTGTAAGAGACCTGCGAAATCTGTTTTGATAGCGGAGCTGTTCGAGGTCGAGGTAAATCCTCGTTCCCACTTACTAGCCAAGCTGCGGTAGCGAAGCGTGATGAGAGGCTGGATATGGATAAAGCTAAGTGGGTGAGAGGAAAGCCTCGTGTAGCCAGTCGAGCCTGCTAGAGAAAGCGTAGCGATGTGGAGAGGGTAAAGCTGGGTAGAGAGGAGGAGAGCAAAGGCGAAGAGCTATGGCGGCAGCGAAGCGGGTAGTGTGGAGAGTATGGCCGGCTGATAACCATCCTGGAAAAGCTGAGGCTCTCGCATTCTTTCTCGAATATTCGCCAATGACCGAGCTAAAACTGATGCCAGCCCGCTTTTTAATGAGCTTTCGCGACGTTCAGTCAGTTCAAGCTGCGCACAATATTAATTTGTATGCTCTTGCAACATGTTACGCAGTTTCTTCTTCTAAAGAGGAAAGAAAAATGAAATATGAAGGCAGTGAGAGAGCGAAAGGGAGATTTGTGCAAGGACGTTTCATTTGTCAGATGATGAGCATTTCCTTTGTGGTTTTTCGGAACTCTGTTAGATGCTTGTGAAGTTGCCCCACTTAAATATTAAGCAACGAACTGATAGCTCGCCAAAATGAATAAATTATTGAACGAAGCTGTCGATGTTTAGGGGTAGGTTCCTTTGTTCATCGTCTCTACTTCTCGAATCCAGACAACCCACCTCCATAATCGCGTACATAAGAACACCACTCGATCGCAGCATCGCTGTCGTAACTCTTCGCAAGCGTTTTCGTTTGTTCTCTCTCTTTTTCCAAATGATGGTGGAAATATAGGAACTACTTACAAACTGAACCGCGCGATTCTTTTTTCGCCTTCATTCGCGCCACCGTACCACTGACTTACTGACTTGCGCACTTTGAAGACGGCTTCGGGCGATGGGAAGTTGATGTCTTACGTATTTCCAACGGGCTGAAATTATTTTTTGCCGCCGTCTCAAGAGATGGCTGCAGCTTTGGAGCCCACTTTAGTGCATCGTACGTTTATATGAAGATATCCAATTTTAGCGGCGTTTGGCCGGTTTTTCAAACTCTTGCTACAGCGTGGTTAAAGTCCCTCATAATAGTCTTGGCTCTCACGGACATAACTGCCACGCCTTAGTTTACTGTAGTTCGTAGTTCACAGGGCATAAGTCTAACATACTCAGGGCTGGGCAGTATCGAAGATACATATATCTTAGCTACTATCTTACCTATCTTATCTGTGTATCTTTTGTCTGTATCATGGTGCCTTCGGGAGGTGAGGTATGAGTATCTGTATTTCGGATACGAATTCAGTCGCGAGTCTGCGCCCGTCCTCGTTCACTTCCTTGTCCGTGTTTACTTTTCGCAGCACCTTGTTTCATGATGTACGACCGACTCGCCCAGCAACATGCATTATTTTTGTCTTCTGCTTCGCTCCCGGAACACGTGCGCCCGTCGCGCGCTCTACCGTGGCACCGATCTGTCCGGCGTGGGATGCAATAACTCGAATGGGCGACAGAAGGAGTGCAGCCCCGCCACGGTGGTCTAGTGGTTATGGCGCTCGACTGCTGACCCGAAGGTCGCGGGATCGAATCCCGGCCGCGGCGGCTGCATTTTTGATGGAGGCGAAAATGTTTGAGGCCCGTGTACTTGTATTTAGGTGCACGTTAAAGAACTCCAGGTGGTCGAAATTTCCGGAGCCCTTCACTGCGGCGTCCCTCGCAATCATATCGTGGTTTCGGGACGTTAAACCCTAGAGAAAAAAAGAAAGAGAAAAGAGAGAAAGAGAGAAATAGAGAGAAGCAAAGAGAGAGGGAGAAAAGATAGACAAAAAAGTAAATGGACATAAAGAGATGGAAAGAACCAGACACACAAAATAAATATAAAAAACAGACCAAGCAGAAAGCGAACGAAAAGGAGAGAGAAACGAAGAAAGAGAATGAAAGAAATAGGGCGAGAGAGAAAGAGATAGAAAGAAAGAGGAAGCGAGAAATACAGAGAGATAGGGAAGATGTAGAAATAGCGAGAAAGCGAGAGAAATAGAGAGAAACAGAGACAAAATAGGTTTTAATTAGTTGAGCTACTTGGTGCTCCGATTGCCAAGCGATACCCGATCGATACGTAGCCGATATTCCTGATTTACAATTGCATCGGCGTATGATTGCAAGTGTACCTAGTCAAGCGAGGACCAGTCGAGTGCCGACCAGTTCTGCTGTGCCCCATGCAGCCTTGCGCGACTCAGTGCAAGCTATGCATATTTTCTTAGAGAACATCTACATGCTCTTGAATGACTGAACTAAAAAGTTTGAAGTGTAATAAATGACTTGCTCGCTTGCGACAAGACATGGAAGAGTTATGATAGAATAGTGCCGTATCGAGAGAGCCCTTCTACAATTGCAAATGTTAATCATACGTTTCAATCCCGGTTAACCGTACTGCCTTTCCTGTACATCTCTCCATTTATATACACATATAGAATACACAGGTTACACGGTGCTTCCACTGCGCTTCCATGGTTTACTAGTCTGCTTCATTATCTTTACTTGTGGTGTTTCAATATTTTTACTCCAGTAATAGAAATAATGACTGCAGCTAACTCCAGTATAAGTTCAGCAAGTTCAGCCTTTTCGTTTGCGATTTGTGTCAATCATGAACCCCTGATTTCATAACAGCCGTAAAAAATGCAAGATAAAATTTTGTAATATTTCTGGCTGCGGGTATAAAAGGGCACCAACACGAAGGTCCACTTCTGCGGAAACCACGTAAAAGAAATTAGCGAGGTAAAGATAAAACGAAATGGAAGAAAAATACCTGGACACAATCGAACCAGCTGTAAAGCCAAAGTTCGTTGCAACGTTACAAAGCCCCAAGTAAGCACAGTTGCCATGATAAAATTCGTTCGCGTGGTCCTTTCCCATTGCGCGACGTTCTTGTTCAACGCCTTCTCTGTCTGTTTTCCATTGTACCAGCTGTAGCCGGTACATATGCTGCTCCGATTTGAAACATTCGCTCGTAAAAGACGCTCGATTCACCCACTCGCTGTCACCTCTCTGTTCACAGGGCCAAGAACCCGCGGAGTACTCGGGTGGCAATGGATCGGCGAGCTACTGTAGCAGCAAAGATCTGAGAGTACTGCGCAATGGCACTGCACAATGCCGCGGTTGGGTGTTGAAGAGCCTAACATTGTAAATGGAGAGCATGTCTGTGTGGGTCACTTCATTCCAGACACGAATCTGCCTCTCCTCGTCTAAACAAAGGACTCAGCGTAAAACCCCGGCAGGAGTCGTTGGCCGCTTTGCTCGCAGTGCTTGTAAATACGCTAGGGTCACGGCAGGCCTGTACGAGGGCGGCCGAATCCGTCCCAAACTTCAACACTCTCTTCCTCTTCCGTTCGGCAGACGCGTCTGACGATCGTTATCTCACGGCCATCTCGTAAACGCGCTTGCCGCTTTACCTCCTACGCAGCTCCACGCCGTGGCGGAATACACAATCATACTGAATGCAAACGACGGTCTCTCTTACACGGGACGCCCCGCCAGCACTGCCTACGCGCGGTAGGTTACAGGGTTCCGTGCTTTCGTTTGGCCCGTGGAACTTTTGAAAGTGTGTTCGTATTCAGCGGGCGGCGCAGACAGGAGGCGCGTGCCAAAACGCGTGATGGCGTGCTTATCGTGCCGTGGCGGAAACGCCCACGGCTGTGCACTGTTGGCTTTGATGGCTTTGTTAACTGTGCCCTCGCATTATCAGCCACCCTGCAACCAACCAAACACAATGAGCACGCAAACCGACCATAAACATGCGGTTGAGGCTAAGTAGATGTCTTACTCGCTTGAATCACTTGTTCCCGTTTTATTCGACCAGTTCTTGTGAGGAAACTTCAGAGGCGTCCCTTAACGTACCAAACCACTCAACAGGCTGCATGCACTGAACAAGCTTTAGTAGCCCATTTGTGTTACGTAGGATTACTTAACTGATGTAAACAATACAAAGAGGGGAGAGGGAATCTAAACTTTATTTCTTTGACCACGCTGTTTACACCCGAAGGTGGGCGGCCACCTTAGTCCAAGTAGCCGTGAGCTTGAGCTGATAGGCTGGCCCTGTTCATCAGCTGTATAGCTGTTCCTCGGGGTTTGGGCTTATGAGCTGTGTATCCCACTGCGCCTCTGCAGATGATTTGATAGGCGCTGTTTGTGGATTCCTCTTACATTCCCAGACCATGTGGTAGAGTGTGTTCGGCAACTTGCTAAATTCGCAGTCCCTTCCGTATGTTCAAGGATACGTCGCATGTAGCAGAGTGCCGTGGAGGTAACTGCCCACTTAAGGTCGATGCAGTATGACGGATTTTCCTCTGTTTAGATTGCAATGTGGCACTGAGTATTTCCGCCTGCTGTTCTTGCAATGTTCTAAAATGTCATAGCAGTTCATTAGCGACCTTTCAAATGGTTGTGACTGTAGGCAATGTCCTGGCTGGGTCGCCCGGTGTCCATGCTCTCGGGTGGCAGCGTGAGCTGATTGGTTGGGTATAAAGTTTATTACCTATATGTATAAACTTTATTATGAGTCCTGCGAGAATTTGCTGGCCCGGGTAAGGCCACCAGGGGCCTTAGTCCGGGGAACGTCGTGTGAGGTCCTCGGCGATGGTCCTGGCTCACTGACATGCTTGCCCACCAAGGATTCGTGTCCCGGAGTCAAGACAAGACAAAAGTTCAGGGCAAGATGGTGTCTTGAAACAATGAGAAATGGTCGAACAGAGAATGTCGATAGAGCCGACGTTTCGACGAGCGTACTAGTTATCTCAAGTCCCTGTGTCGACGCGTCGGCGCCAGCGATTTTCCCTGCTCGGCGTTTTCCCATCACTTTAAGTGCTGCCGTAGATCTACGGGTTCCTCTTTCAAATGTTTCTGTTCTTTATTTTATCTTAGCTTTCTTTCCATTATCTCACTTTCTGAATCTTACTTATATGCCTATTAGCGTGCTTTGTACCACACCAGCCTTCTCCTTTGTAATCTGGCTAAATGACACACTTCCTTGCGTTAAGAGTAGGGATGCAGTGCAACGCTCATTTGATAGTTTGCGCACTTTCCGTTTACTCTGTCTTTTCCTTCCTGTGTTCGTCCGATTGAATGCGCAACGATACCCAATACAGTAAGGATGCAGAACTATCGATAGTTCAGTCACTATCGAACTATCGACGGTAAAAAAAAAGCTATCGATGCGTTATCGATAACTAGTTTGGCAGTACTACCGATAGTATAAAAGCAACTGCGCGAACTCATTGCTGCATAAACTTGGTTCCCCAAGTGTGAGTAGCAGGAAGAGCAGGCTAAAGGGCAAAAAGGTTGACATGCTTGCGCTCCTTCACCAGAATGTTTGGCTGACAGATGACAATTAAGTTGAATTATTCAAGTGTGCAGGAAACAACATCGTTACATTTGACGGTACCGTGCGGCTTCAAGTTTATATTTCATTTTGTGATTTCAAAATAAAAATATGAAGAACTAGGTTTGTCACTTGAAAGGTGTAAATGGCTACTTTCGAAGGTGAAATTACTGAAAGACGTATTCCCGGATTTTCACTGCTGAAATAACTTTTATTTCGCCGAAATATTGCTCATAAATTAAGTAATCTGAGTATTGCTGATAGTAGGTTGTCGCAAATGCTTTTTGACAATATCGCCGGCGCGCAACAGCATAATTATTCACAGCGATTTTTTGTCACTTTTTGTCACCTAATTTATGTCACTCAATTTACATTATACGGGGCAACGCTCGGGTAACGTACGGTAACATACGATACCCAGAGCTTCGCCCACTCGTCATTATTCACTTCGTGGAGAAGCGTGTTTTTTTAATACAGATTTTTTTTCACCCTGTGATATGCCAGGTTGCTCCAAGTACTGCCTCGTTCTCTTCAAACTTTCTTCTGTGACTTTGGACGTGAGAGATAGGCGCACCCTGTTGGTCATTTCAACGAAATTAGTCTTTTACTTTCTTTTCACAAGATAAGCAGTTAACAGTTATGATGTGTCTCGTTCCTATACTATAGGCACGTTACTGTCCGAACAGATGAGGACACACATATTTATCTACGGACGCATCAATCCTTGTTCCATTTCATCTAGAACAGCACGTATTCTTGCTTTCTTGCTTGCTTATAGCTACTGGCGTCATACATTATCAATAAGAACAGTAATAAATTGCGTGAAAGACAGGCAGGAACCGTCCATTCACCAGCTTATGCGAAGGGGGACAAGTGACCCAACGACGTGCGTCTTTATGAGAGTACCGGGGTAGCGTCCTATCACTCGCCTAGTAACCACCGACGCACACGGCACACGCGAAACGTGCAAGTAGCGCTCGCAGCAGGTTAACCCTATAAAGGCAAAACGCCTCCCCAAACTCGGTATCTGCCGTATAACCACTGCGGTTAGTGAGTTATGTTCCGGACGTAGCTGGCACTAGGAAAGCCGAGAGAGAGGCTTATTCTGCTGTCAGCCCCACCAACTCTATATTTAGGCGGTAGCGAGTAGCGGTAGCGACGTTGGCGTTAAAAAGAAGGACGACAAGGCAGCAGAAGCACTCGAGTGATTAACGTTAGGGCGCAGCTTGTGGGAAACGCCTTTTTTCCCGTTATGTACCCAGGCGACACGCGCTGTTTTGGCGTGCCGTGTAATAGTATATGGTGCCAGGATGCTCTCTCGTTAGCCAGTTATCCTAATAGTTGGGGTGCGTGAACGCCGAGCAGGGGCGTTACCTCTTCCGATGTCTTTCTACCTGTTTGTTTCGCTAATCTCTCGTTTACATATCGTTTGCGTGTTTTGTTCTTTCTTCGTACGATTCCTGCCCGGAGTGTACACGCCAAAAAAGTTGAAATTGCCTGTCAGGCTTAAGAGCGTTGAGGAGAAGCGCTTCTTCCCGGCCGTGGACGTGACATACGTACGCGAGCGGCGACGTCGCTACGCGCCGCGGCCGTGCTTTCACCTGAGGCGTCAATTGATTTACGGCGTCCAGCGGTGCGCGGAGGAGACCGCTCCAGCTTCTGACAAGTTTCTCTAACGCGCTGGCTTCAATGCGGCATTCATTTCCTGATTTACCGCCTTTATTAATATTATATATATTTTTTTGATGCTGTGTTATCGGCACGTGGCGCTTGCTCGCTTCCTTCCTTGCTTCCGTTCTTCTGCCCTGCCTTCTCCTTCCTACAAGGAGAGGAGAGGAAGGAAACAAAGACGGATTTGTGCACCTGAGAATTTTATTACCTTCTCTGTCCAGTACTATCTTTCTTTTTTTTTCTTTTCGTGACTGAGGAATTGTCAAGGCGAACTGCAGGCTGTTTCTGACACAGCGGTGGACAGGGTGGCGCGTGAAAGACTTTCTTTTTTCTTGTTTCCGAATCCTTCAGGCTCGTTTTCTCAGACCAATGTTATGCGAAGCTTAACAGCTTGCCACACACTCCTGACACCTCCTTAATCTAGTTCTTCCTTTCTTTGTTTTTGGAGATGTGCTGGCCGCATAAAGGGGTCATCGTTAGTTGCCTGCAGCTGTTGAAGGCTCTAGTAGTACCGTGACACACTGCAATCCGCACTTTGCTCACTGCGCAGCGAGGATTCGGACTCTAAATGCGCGATGCGGATGCCCACAGTGACCTGCCACAGTAGCTTAGCCCGTAAGATGTCGCGCTGCTAACCTCGACGGCGCGGATTCGATTTGCGTTCACGGCGGACGCATTTGTATGGGGGACAAGTGCAAAGGACACTTCCATATCTACAGCGCAAAACGACACCACATAGAAGAAGGCACACGAGATACACGGAGCGCTGAAAGAACCCCCCGTGTACTTAGATTTAGGTGCACGTTAAAAAAGACCTGGGGACCGAAAGTAATGCGGAGTCCGATGAATTTCGAAGAAAAATTCTGCGAAGAATTTTCGTCTTAAAAACCGTAGCTATAAGACCTATAACGAAGTCGTCCTTCAAGAGACACGCTTCGCTGCATGATTTACCTTTCACTGGTCGTAGCCGGCGAACGCAGAGATGTTGAGTGATTTTGCATGAATGGTTGCACGTACATATCGATTCGGTAAATTTATATGTTTTTTTTGAACGTTACACAATTCTGCGTCGCTGCATGGTCGTGCTTGAGCATGCAGTATATGACAAGTGTGATTGTTTCAGTCCATCTGTGCTAAGCTCCGCTTCTTATTAAACCAACCATGCCGCGGGCGAGTAGAAATGCCGCGGGCGAGTAGAAATAACGATCCCGCAACGAAGCCTGGCAGCGACGCCGATCTCCGAATGTGCGTAACAGCCTGCTCTGCGAAAAGCGTTCATTAGACGCTCGCTGCGCCCGGTTTAGTATTTCGGCCTCGAAAGATAGTCTCAAAGCGCAATTAATGCGGCCTGCTCTCGTCGAAGGACTAGCCGCTTTCATTATGTTTGTTTTCTCTTTATCTCAGTCAGCCTTCTGATATATTTCGCAGGAAACGGTAGGCGTACTCGCTGAGAGCCAGAAAGTCGTGTCCCATATTAGAACATATTCCGAAACTTTTAGGTCCATCGCCAAAGGGCGCTGCCTCGGGATAAAAACATTCAAACTTTCCTTTCATGATTTCTGACGTCAACGTAATAAATTGGATGAGCGTTAAGAAATGGCAGCGCTTAAATGACCATTGTATGCGTCGCTCGAACACGCTCATAGCGAGAGAAAAGTTGTCGAGTGCGTTTTCACTCGTTTCGTTGTCCTTTAGAGATGGCACCGGGCAGCTCTCACTTGTATCTCTGATTTTCTTTACGTTATACGCACTCAAGGAATGACGCCCTGGGAAGAGATAGATAGATAGATAGATAGATAGATAGATAGATAGATAGATAGATAGATAGATAGATAGATAGATAGATAGATAGATAGATAGATAGATAGATAGATAGATAGATAGATAGATAGATAGATAGATAGATAGATAGATAGATAGATAGATAGATAGATAGATAGATAGATAGATAGATAGATAGATAGATAGATAGATAGATAGATAGATAGATAGATAGATAGATAGATAGATAGATAGATAGATAGATAGATAGATAGATAGATAGATAGATAGATAGATAGATAGATAGATAGATAGATGAAGTAACCCATTACATGCAGGTGGCACTATATTGCATCGGCCATATGTAGGGTCAGTGGCGTGTACATAAACATACACCGTTCCATACGTGACAACGGCTTTTCTTATTAATCGTATATAAGGAGAGGTTGGTGCCAGTGCGTGGCGCCAGCTACTCCTCTTCTCTTGCACAATAGTTGTCGTCCCAAAGTGGAAAACAAGCACAACGCTTCAGGCAAAAATCCGTTGAACAGCAAGGCTGGATTGCGCACTAGTTTCCAAGCGGTGCTGCAGCGCCTGTGTAAGAGTATTTACGCTCAATAGTTGTAATCGTAGAATCAAGTATGCAGACTTTATGTGTATTGCAGTTTCGTATACGGAAGCAAAAAGACTAAACCTTTCGATAACGTTGATCTATAGACAGTATGATTATTAGAAACGAAACGGAAAAGCTTAAACACTTCGAAAAATTGTTGTCTATTATCATTCTAGAAAATCTGTTGATAATTCGCATTATTGATTGTTCAATCGATTAATTTGCGGTGTAGCAGATGCGACTACATAAATAGAAGCGTGCAGGGGCTCCTGATTTTGAAATCGCTGCACGGGATAATAACAATGCAACTTATCGACCCTAAGCTATCAGTGTTACCGCTATTTCGGTTGCAAGTTCTTGGAACCTTCTGTTGTACAAATTTTGATCCTGGGCACTGTTACCGCAAAGATACGCTACCTAAATTACACGCTCACTGAGCTATTGTATTTTCATTATGCAAGTAGAATTTCTGATATTTGCGATCGGTCCTTTTTTGTATAGTCCACCCTGCCCTTATATTTAATTGTATTTTGCCATAATTAATCTGCGCACACTGTGCTCAGCTTCCTGTCGGGCCTACTAAATTGCTTATCGATTAGAGTTCCTCGATGTTAAGCCTTCGTCGTCGACTGTGCGTGCGTGTACGCGTCTTGCTCATTTTCTCATGTCAGTCTTGCACGCTCACTCGGTAATGAAGTCTTGTTGAAAAGCTGGCGGCGAAATTTGTCGTCGTTTCCCATCTTGTCAAATCCATCGACAAATTAATCAGCCTCGTTCCTTCTTCAAAATATTCTATCAGCACGCTGTCATGATATTTCGTCATAACTTGCACAAACAAGCCCCAGATACCAATGCTTTTTATTAGAATTGCGTTCCCTTTTGCATGAAATGTCGCTGATCGGCGTCTGCGCATTCTTATTGCGTCGCAGGAAGTCATCAACTAGCGCACGTGTGCATGCATCGCAGCAGTGTTATCGTCACGGAGGCGATAAACGGGTTATGGACTACAATAATTAAGGGCCGACGAGAAACGCTACGTTCGATGTAGCAAACTTAAAGGGAAGGTAAGTAAGAGTCCTCCAATAAATAAACCGCATAGAATTTTATGCCTCAATGAAACATTCTGGCTGTTAGATACGCATGCTGTGCGTGACAATGGAAAGTCAGTCATCATAGCAATGCGACCGCTCGCAGAGAGGAACCGAACCCTTGATGCAGTACTTTGTGTAAAAAACACCAGTCGCCCAAGCGACCTATACAGCATCTCTAATATTGTTTTGTCTAGCGCAGTCGCTGGAGGCAGAGCCTACAAGCACGCATTTGACGTTTGTCGTTTTCTCTCTCTCTCTTTTACCCCCTTATTCCCCTCCCCATGTGTAGGGTAGCAAACGGTACGTTGTCTATAGTTAACCTCCCTGCCTTTCCTGTATTCCTTCTCTATGTTCTATTATCGGCGAGAAATAGACATGCACACGATGTGTATACCGCTTTTGAACGGCATAACACGAATTTCGATTGCATATGTTGGTGTTTTCATGCTCATTTTGTAATGTTAATCAACAAACTATTCGAACAATCTGTCGTGTATGTCCTGGGGTCCATTCATGGGAATACCAAAATTTGTGGCCACAGCAGTGGAAAACAAAGGAAGATTACGCATTCGGGCTGGCTGTTTCATAAAAGCCCTAACATTTACAGCTCCGAGATCTAAGGGACTTTTAGCTTGTACGTGCACTTTTTTAACGTTACCGTGTTACCCGGAATACCGGATTGCGTTTACCGTGTTACCGGAACGGATGTCTTAGAAAAGTTTTAGCTCCCCATACGTAAACGTTTATGTACGTACGTAAGCGTATGCCTTTACGTTTGGGCAAACCACTAAATCGTGATGATAACTGCATTTAAACTACATTTAATTTAAATAATATTGAATTACCGCGGTGGCAAAAACATAAGAAGTTTTCAGTGTGTGCAGTATCCTGGAATACGCAAAGGGGTAGAAATACCTGGTTAGCGGACCATGGTGTCGACATCTTGTGACGCCCCGCGCAACTACAGTCATGTACACGTTTGTTCTCGCCAACTGTTTTTGAGGGAAAAAATGATTAAAAAGCCAACTCATTCGTAATTATGCCGCTGCAACGCATTTACATTGGAAGCATAATGCACGATGTTTCTGCAATACCAATTTTGTGCTTGCCTAGTTAACCTTGGCCCCGCTAGATGGCGCCACCTATCCAGCCTGGGCTTTAGTCCACTCACGCTTACGGCTTCGGTATTCTAGGTCGCTCTAGCTTCGGTAATGCGGCTGAAACAAGGTGATCGTAAGTGGCGCTCGCACTTCGGCTTGTTTTGACTCTGCGGCTGGAGTCTCCACATAGCGGATATCACGAGGAGCCACGAAAGAAGGTGAATTTGTGAGATAGGGCCGTAAACGTAAAGCTTATCCGGCGAGTAATTTATAAAGACCTGCGCATGCGCAGATTTCTTCCGGTATCGAGTAACACGGTAACGCAAAGAAGTATACGTACAAGCTAAAAGCCCCTATAATCGTGGCGGATATCCCTTAAAAGGTGACGAGCCCTAAAGTCTGGCGGGGCACTTTCGATCCCTTCTGTTTTCCAGCGCACGTACAAAGCGCCGCAAGACCAGCAAACCTAAGCTGCGGTCGCCAGCAAACACGCGAGTCGTTCCAAGAGCCCAGAGGCCATTTGTGCTCGCGTGCATGCACACGGTCATTGACGTCAAATTGTTTCGAATCAGAGGCTCGCCCAGCACCGTGTTTATGCACTCCACGCTAATAGTATAACGGCAAGCCGGGGTCGCGCCATCCGCGTCACATGCACGCGATCCCTGGTATTATGCTATTTTCCCTCGCCAATTATTTAGACAGCTTGTCGTAGCTTTTGACGTTTCGCGCTCGCTCACTCGCTCACGTGATCGCATGTTGTGACGCCCAAGGCAGCGGGGCTCCGAGTCGGGCTCGGCCGCCACGGATCCGCAATTAAAATGCCCTGTTTGCGGCGGGGCAGCCGCAAGGAACGCCCGCATCACGTCGGGGATTAAGCGCATCGATGTGACCGGTGCGCAGTGTAGAGCGGTGCACGACAATAGCGGCTGTCTGACTGCATGCAACGCTGCGGACAAAGCGCTCATGCAAGATGAAAAAAACAAAAAAACAAAACACAGTTATCCCTGAAGAGCGACATGATTGTCCAAGGTATACTGGACTATGCGGGCGCTGCCTAACGTTTATATTGTGACACTATTTGTGCGCTTGTGATTTGCTTGTGCGTGTCTTGAGTGTCGATATTATTTTTAATACGCAGTATTCATTGCGTCACTTTGAGACGACTGCAGACTGATCTCTTTGCAATGTTGACTAACCCGAGTACAGGGACTCCTGTCTCCCGGGTGGTGCCTTAGCTTTGCACGGGCGACCCTACTCTGCGCTCTTCTCATCGTATCATCTCGACGTTAACTGCACTCTTGAATGATATATAAAACTTGGTGTAAAAAATTATCGTTAAAGGGGCCCCGAAACACTTTTTGAGCACAGTCAGAAAACGCCGCCGATCGGTAGGCGAGGCTCACACGCGGCCTGGAATTTAAAATCAATTCTCAAAGTCAGCTAAAAAACGCTCCCTCTTAGCGCTACAAATGATGCCATATACCCAAATTATTGCTCCATATACCCAAGTCCACGGCTGTTAGCTGACTTGAGCATGGTGAGCTGCATTAGTTACCGTGGCCGCTGCAGGACGCCGCCACGTGCCTGCGCGATCGCTCGCTCGCGATCTCACTGAAAGTAAGGCACGCGCTTGAAGAAATAAAAAGTGCTCAGGGTTATGATGCGTGCTGACGAAGGGACTCAATTCCTTGCCCCTTGTCATCCCCCCTCCCTGCGTAGCTTTCAGCATGCCAGCTGGTTCGAAAGGAGAGAGAAAGCGCCTGTAACGTGCGACAAGTCCCTGTAAATCCGCTCGTACTTGACAGATTCCAAAAATTTTTGTGGCATGTGATTTTTAAAGCGTCATGCGCAAGTAGTCAGATTATTTCATTATAACTCAGAAAAGTGTTGCAGGGCCTTTTTAACGTTCACAAAAACAACGAAACGTAAAAATTGTCGTCGACCCATTTCTAGCACAAGTCTGCGAAGAAATAGGAGATATGCAAAATAGCCAGCGCCATCTAGTGGCTGCAAAAACTACCGCTGTCGCGATCTTGTGCTTGTCGGGCGTGTTTGACGGCGTGTACCTAGTAGCACGCGCGGGCGGGCTAACCTAGGCGCGTTTCAATCGTTGCGTACGCGCGGGCGTAATAAGTTACACGCCTCGCTGCCGTTAAGATGCCAGTACACTGCTGCGTCCCACTCTGCAATCAACTTGGAGTTACTGACAGCGATGGAAAAAAGGTAAGCGTGCGTTGCTGATATATCGTAGTAAAATAACACCTATAGCTGCACAGGGCCCACATCACTCAGTCACGCTGCTTGTTAAGCAGCATTGCTTGCGATTTAGTGTGATTAAACTGGTTTATGATATTTGCCAACGTTAACCTTGATTCGGCGCGACAGCTTTAAGCGCTTTTCATTAATTCTGATGTTTTGCTCAGTCGCCGTGGTAGTGGCTTTGCAGTCGCGTTGCCTGGTTTGAATCCCACACTCTAAAAAAAAAAAAGAGTATGTGTGACTCTTTATCGGAGAGTTCTGACTTGCCACGTATAGGACTCTCTTTAAGTAGGCACAGTAACTCTCTTGGTGGGTCAGTGTCGGCTCGCTCTAGGTTTGTCCCCTGACCCTCTAGGAAGAGTGGAAAGACTCTCATCCGAAGGATCACGTTACCACTTATAGGAAGTCAGACGACTCTTGCCGGTAACACTCCTACGGGGGTCAAGTGACCCACACCGAAGCGTCAAGCGACTCCACGAGTATTTTAAGCTACTCATTGGACCCTTGCTCTACTTTTGCGCGACTACTGTTGAAAATAGTGGAGTATTCATTTTAAGCAAGTCCAATTATACTTGCCGTTCTGCCCAGCGACTGCAAAAAAAGAATAGTTCAATTTTAGCATTATTTTAATAGAACTCGTAAAAAAACACATATTTTCCAGCAAAGTTATATAGAAAGCGCGAAAAGATGGTCAGTGATTTCCAATTAAGAAGTTAAGGTATTCCTCATTTACATGCTTATATGAGTATAGCCAACTAAAATGTGTGACTGTGATGTGCACAGTGTCATTATGTGCTAAATAAACAGCAGAAATCGGCATCATGTTTCCATATTTATTTCTTATGATTAAGAATAAATCAAAAAGTGGTGACGGCTGGAGGCATCAGACTTGTGGCTTGCTAGGTTGTCGCTCCTGTTCAGCGTGAGCACCATGAAAAATGGTATCTGAAAAGCAGAACGTGATATCATGACGAGAAAATGAAATTTCAGTAAAGGTTTGCAAAACCTACACAATAAGTGGTTCACACAGCCATAATAAAGGCTAACAACAAAATAACAAATGCAAACAGGCATGGTAAGGAACCAAGTTTTTTGCCGTTATCGTGTAAAACACAACTTGCAAATAGTATTTTTTGTAACACGTCACTTGGCGACAAACTTGCAGCTCAAGATGATATGAGCCTCTTTTAAACAACAAAAGAAATTGGTTTAGGCTCCTTTGCGTGGGTGCCATTCACCTCTTTCCCTACGTCGTCTTGTCCAACTAAAGGAAATGTAGGACTGACTGCCTCGTTGACAAGGCAAACGCCGCTGTTGATTTTCCCATCACGAGCGGTGAGGCGCCAGACCAAGCGACACCTTCGTTTCCCCGAGTGTGGCTGTCAACTGGAGTGAAGAGGCGGGAGAAATGATCCGGGATTCTGGGAATAACCAAAGCACACACGTTGATTATTTGTATTTAAAACCACCCTTTGTTCAACACACCGTTATTGTACACACATCTGCCACGAGTGTTTAGTTGAAATTTCGCAACGAAAACAAATTTTCACGTAAAAGGCAGCGGGAACCTCGTCTCGCAATAGGCACTGGCTATACACGAATGAAAGCGCTTCTTTTCTGAGAAATCGCTTCAAAATGTGGTTTCAGAATAAACACGGCTTTGCGCCGGCATATTCCGACACCAAAGAACATCCTCCGGCAGTCAGGGGCGCGCCGTGAGCGGTTACTGACCGCATGTTTTACAAACGTAACCCATCCTCAGATAAACACATGCGAGTACGAGGGCCCGAACGGCACCCAGCGCGTGCTTACGCCGTCTACGTTGAGATCAGACCTGTCATATGCTGGAATTACCGCACATAGCTCCCACAATCACGTACACTCACTCGATTCTGTTATAACGCCCAAATACTAAAATTTAGGAACGCAGTAGGAATCGAACCCAAGCATTCTGCGTGGTAGTCAGGTATTCTACCACAGTGCCACGCCAGGTCTATACACTGGTTTGGAAAAACAGCCTATGCAGGCGTAATTCGGTGCAACTTCAATTATGGTTGTGGTGCTGGCTATCTAATTTTACACGAAAGCAGTAAACACTACATATGTACTCCTACGATATAGGTGTCATATCAGATTAACGTCTGTGGTTGCAGTGCTGGCTCCGCTTTTATAGCCGTCGAATAAACCTTACATTTGTATTCCCATGATTCAGCAAGCTATAATCAAGCATTGCTCGACCCCGGAGGAATGCAGTAACAAGTTACATATGATATTCACGTGATTGCACCATAAAGTGCACTTAGTTTTGACAATACTGACGTATGTACTCTAACATGAGAGCTGACGTTACGTCGCACCATAATTTACCCTTTAAACGCTAGTGTTGTCGACGTGTCTGGTAAGCCCACGATGTGTACCTACTTACAAAAACACGACGATTCACCTCGTAACGCTTGGCTCAAAGCCATAAAATATAGCATAGAAGTACTCGCTGACTGCTTCGCATAAAACCAATTCCCAGAATGCGTGGGATCTGCCAAATTTTTTCACTGAGTATGTTACACCAACTCGCCCACATCAAGCTCCTCGTAATACTTGTTTTTCAATCAACAAAATATGTGCATGTCATTTTCACACATGGTTATCATGTCGTTTGTATGCCTGTGTTGACCAGCAGCTTTTTCCGCTATGCGACAATGAACAAGAACATGCTGCCCTAAGCGTTTTCTATTTGTGGCTTGGTAGTGTGAAAATAGCTAAAATGAGACATTGGTGCTCTCGGCTGCTGACCCGGAGGTAGCAGGTTCGATCCAGGCGGTCGTATTTTGATGGAGGAATAATGCTTAAGGCCAGTGTACTGTGCGATGTCAGTGTATGTTGTCAGTGCAAAATAAAGAAACGCAGAAAGAGAAAGTAGAAGAGAGAGAAGAAAATAGAGAGAGAGCAAGCGAGAGCAATAAATAAATATAAATAAACAGAGAAAAAAAATTGGGGAGACGCTTAAGCTTCGCCTTTAAGAGCTGAACGCGATAGCGATATGCTGTTCCTACTGCGCAGTTCGAACACTACGAGGGTTTAACAGAATGCGCCCACTAAGGCGTGTGCCTTATGTAATGGGTAGCATGCTTTAAACCAGGAGAAATTATGCGCGAGAAACTTCTTCGAAGTTGCGATGCACCCACTACGTGGTCTTAAGGGAATACGCGCACTAATGTGTGCGCCTTTTGTAATGGGTGGCTGTCTTTAAACCACGAAGTCGTTATGATATTGGCATGGTGTGACACCCTATGGCAATGTACACTTGTACCACGCAATACTACTGCGATATTACATCTCGTACTGTGACACCTGTATACAGGACGCGTATTTTTGGGAAGCATGAAAGTTACTTTCAGTGCAGCTCCAAGCAGAGGCGTGGCTGTGTGGTAGAACACCTGCTTGCCACGCAGACGGCCTGGGTTCGATTCTCATTCGGACCCAACATATTTATTTTATTTGCAGCTTTTTCGATTTTTCGGTCACGGACATGATGATGATTTTTCGCTCACAACCAACGGCCCCGACGCCGACAGCGCAATTTCTGCGATACGAGCTCTTTAACGCTATCGCGTTAAAAAGTCAGCCTTTACGTACGGTGACATGAATGCACTAAGCAGAACGCGCAGCGGAGGACGGAACGTATCGACCACACAAGAACATAAAGTACCTACCACTGCTAGCACGGTAAAGATAGAAAACATTAGTGCTGTCAAAGAAAGATACACGAGTTCAGGCGCAGAAAGAACGACAAAACGAGATCACAAGAAGCCCAGATAGCTTACACAGGATGAAAGAGACTGAACGCGGTCAATATAGATTTGTTTTGAAGCAAGCAACGTCGGTATTCGCTCTTTTACCAGGTGCACATTAAAGAACTCCAGCGAGCCAAGATTAAATTTCCCTCCTTTACTTCGATTCACCGTAACCAGATTATAATTTGAGCGCTAAAAACCCGGAATGTTTATGAAGGATGTCCTCGGCGGTAGTGTTACGATTTGAGAGTTGCATGAGCGCACTAGTTTACTATAGAGCAGGCTTAACATTATTTATTGTGACTACTGTCGAACAATCGAGTGACTGCTCATTAACCGACATTGGCAGTGACAAGTATAATGCGGCAACGACTGCCGTAGCTTTTTAGCGCCTCCCGGTCAAAACTAACACGAGGCAGTTTTGAAAGAAAGGTGCACTTGAGCAGGAATAAACGTCAATTCTGAATTTATTACTTGCCATCTAAAGTCAATAATTCCAAAGTTAGCTAGTACAACGCATCAAGTGATACACTTGATGGCGCATGCGTGCACTTCTATTTCCAACCTAACCTAATTTAGCTTAACCTACCAGCAGAAGTCAGGACGTCCAAGCCCCACGGACACCTTTCAGAGCACAGAAACGAGGTATTTCTTCAGTGTGTGCGTAAAGGTTGTCGTGCTTTAGAGTAGAACCTTTTGATCAACGTCCACCAGAATATGAATACGCTGCAGCTTCTAATTATAACGTATACCGCTCAATAGCGGCGAAATATGGTATTCGTAATGGTCATTTTTACGAAGGCCTGCAAGTGGATCGAAACTATGTCGTCGTAACGAAACCCCGTGTAGGGTGCGGCGAGAGCGTGTGCCCTACGGCAACGGCGCCTGAAGCCGCATTACAACTAACAAAAAAAAAAAACGGATCAATTGGTCTGACTGGCCGCCGTGCATCTGGTATGCAAATGGGTGGAAGTTGGCCTTCTCCTGCAAACAGCTTGTTTCGTCAGCGCCTCGCTTTCAGGCTGCGATTGATTTCATTGATCTGTGTGGTTTAACGTCACAAAACGCTACCTGGAATATGACATATGTTGCAATAAATGAGAAGCCCTTCAGACTGATAAAGTACGTATGTAATACATGTAATAGTATTGATGGACCACGAGTCTTTACTGCGTTTAGGAACACGACATTGTCTTTCTTTGAGCGCGAGCAGCATTTCTTTGGCGATGCACCTGACGGGTCACTCACTATCTGCGGCTTTCGCCGCGTTTTGTGTTGTAGCTGTCGGCGCCGCTCCGCTCGCGGCGAGTTTAAATTAAAATGTTTAAAATATTGCGACGTTCGGATTTTATGTCTGAACGTACCGAAGCCCTATGCTCTAACCACTCCCCAAGTGGTCGAAATTATCCGGTGCCTTCCACTACGGAGTCTCTCATATCCGGAGTCCCACAAAACAATCTAACCACTTCACGAGCGCATGCCTCGCGAGAAAGTAAGCACGTTCGGTCTCTTGACGCGTTTCAACACCACTGATGATTTTCTTATTTGTTTTGTGCAAGCCAGCGGGTCGCGGCGCGTGTCGCGTTTGCACAACGCTGACGGAGTCGCAGTTATGCTGTAAATTCACACTGACGATGATAATTGACGCCAGTCAATACCTGCTGTGACTTATTTAGCAACAAGAAATCTGTTAACAAGACTATTGATACTCTAGAAAACTCGTGGCGGCATGACTTGAAAGAGCTTAGACGGGGGCGGCGCTATACAGGGTGTTTCAGCTAACTTGCTCCTAGTATTGCAAAAACAAACGCGTTCGCTACGCGTGTCGAATTGGTCCAGTATTGTTCAGGGCCGTTCGCAGTACGTCAGGATATTTTTTTTTATCAGCCAAACTGCGTAATTAACATAATAATTGATGGCGTTCAACGTCCCAAACCTACGATATGATTATGAGCGATGCCGTAGTGGAGGGCTCCGAAATTTTCGACCACCATGGGTTCTTTAACCTGCACCTGAATCTAAGTACACGAGCCTCAAGCATTTTCACCAAAAACCTTTAAACCTTTAACCTTTAACCTTTAAAATGTTAACTCCAACGAAACCTATTCAATAGAACAGTTAATGTGAACTAACAGACAATAACGCCAACGAAAGTATAGGGGGGTTATTTGTAGCAATTCGGATATAAATGTGAAGATCCCTGCCGTGAAGGCTCCCTGCCGGGGCCAAGTTATCTTTTCGTCCACTTTACTTTCTTCTCATTTATATTCGAATTGCTACAAATAACACCCCCTATACTTTCCTTGTTAGTTCTCATTAATATTGTGTCTAACAAAGAAAAAAAACGCCAGGCCTGCGCTGAAACCGCAGCACAGTCACAGCGAAAGCTGGAAGAGCGGCATTTCTAGAGCCCGTTAAACTCTCTTGGGGCTTCAATACAAGTACACTAGAAAGGTACCCACTACGCCATAAATCACAATTTTTGTGAAGTTGGGAAGCATCTACTAAGCCATTATTCGTCATTCTGCGGAGAGGCGAGGCACCAGCTACACGTCTGTAAGGCATTATGTGCACTTTGTTGACGCGACGACTGATGTCGATGAAGAATTATGGCTCAGCCCTTTGTGATGGGTTGGAATCTTTAAACGGCCCACCAGTTATGCAATTTGCATTGGGTGACGCACGGTCGCTATTTCCCTCTCCCGTCATTCTGTATAACATACGTTGACGTGGGAGAGGGGGGACGAAGAACTTTACTGAGACCCCGAGGAAATGCATCATGCGCTTATGGACTTCCTTGGCCACCAATACAAGTGCACTTGCGAGGAACCCACTACGCTATAAATCATTGTAATTTTACTGAGACCCTGAGGAAGTGGATCATGCGCTTATGGGCTTCCTTGGCTACCAATACAAGTGCACTTGCGAGGAACCCACTACGCTATAAATCACTGTAATTTTTGAGAAGTGGAGCAGCAGGCACTGTGCCATTTTTCGTCATTCTACGGAGAGCGTTGGTACCTGCTAAACGCATGTAAGGCATTATGCGCACTTTGTTGATGCTGTGCCTGTTGACGACGACGAATTATGGCAGAGCCTTTTGTAATGGGTTGGAAGCATTCAACAACCTACTCGTTGCGCAATTCGCATTGTGTGACGCCTGGTTACAGAATTCGCGGTGCGCGACGCTTGGTGCTTATTTTACTCTTCTACCACGCTATATTGCATTTGCTAATGTGGTTCCTTCCTAACATGAAGCCTGTATAGGACCTTTTTGCAAAGCAGTTTCAAGCACCGGCATGGCTCAGAGGTTGAATACTGGGCTTCCAAGCAGAGGGCCCAGGTTCGAGCCTCGTTCCACCCTGGAATTTTTTTCTTATTTCGTTTTTTTTTTCTTATTTCGAGCGATACTGGTTACGGACACCGGCGGCGGCGGCGGCGGACAACTACGGTGCCAAAAACGGCCGGTGAAATGATCTCATAACAGCTTTCGCTGTAAAACGAGCCCTTAAAAGTAATCTTCTTTCCTTCAATAGAATAGTTGTAACTTTCTTGTGGCAACTTCGTATTATAGCATTTATGCTAAGATACGCATTTCTGCCCTCTATGAAATTTTTTTTTAGCTTTTCTTTAGAGTGCAAGAAATTAAAAGGTATACTTGGCGCAAGTTAGCTGAAACAACCTGTATACCCGTCAAGGAAAAGATTAAACTCATGGGCTCCTATCTAAAAGTGTGTAAACATACAAATAGCCTTACGTGCCTTTTTGTGCATCCGATTCGACAACTTTCGCTGACATTAAATAAAAAATCAAACTCTATCAGCTATTGGAAGCAGCTTCCTAAATATTCGGTGAATACTATTTCAAGAACGAGTTCAATCTTTATTCACACTGAGGTATACCATCTACAGATCTGCAACTCAGCAACGAATGTAAACATCATATCTTTTAGACGGACCTATCGAAGTTTCTCGGTCTGAACGGTTGATGCATTATGCACCACTCTTCAATATATCACTACTTTGTGAATTCCTTTTGGGAAGCACACGTAAACATTGTACCAAAGTCACGTAACTAAAAACTAATAAATTGAATTTGCCTACTCCAGTGCTGTAAAAAAAATGAGTTAACAAAACTAAGATGCCGGATTTTGACGCAAAGTTACTGGATTGTGGACATGGTGCAACAAAATATTTCAGTACACCCCTATACTCTGCAATTTGCGTGGAAACATTTAAAGCGCCAAGTAAAAATTCTGCGTCAATATTTATATATTCAAGATACATTACAGGGCCTAAAAGGGCGTTGCATGAGTAAGCGGGTTTGTCTAAGCGGGTGCCTTGGTGTGTCGCATTAGAACCAACCCCGTTTGTGCTCATGTTTGGTTATTAAAGCGAAAGATATATATATGTGCCTCATCAGACGGAAATTCTGGCGTCATCACGAAATGGCACAAAAAAAATCTAGAAGGCCCCACGCATTGTGGGAGTTGATTTAATGCGAAGTTGGGTGCTTTGAAAACAGCTCAAGTTCGTACATACAGATATTCAGTTTAAAAAAATATTATTAAGTGACGTAATGTTCAAGAATTAACTGTGAATTCTGTCGTGTCACGTTTACATGAAAAAAATAGAAAGGCAGACCAATGTTTTTTTTTCTTTATTTGTGTTAAAAATGAATTTCATCGCCACAGCTCGCAATCAACCCTACGACATCGTGCTCACTCTGGGCAATACATGACATACCTCTGCTTGCCGGAGCGATATCGCAGGAAATGGGCGCTGGCTGGAAAGGTGCCTCACCATATCTCTACTTATATTCAACGACGACCATTTAACCTTATGCGCAAACACTGCCCCTGGTGTTAGCAGCGACTGTCAACGTACTGTGCGCGCCTTATAAAGCATGTATCGTGTTCGATCCACCGCGGACTAATGCTTCATGGCGCAACGGGCAGGCTGGGAGAGCGAGTCTCGGATGATGGAAGGTTTCTTTCTTTCTTTCTTTCTTTCTTTCTTTCTTTCTTTCTTTCTTTCTTTCTTTCTTTCTTTCTTTCTTTCTTTCTTTCTTTCTTTCTTTCTTTCTTTCTTTCTTTCTTTCTTCAAGTCTGTACCAAAGCTCTTCTATGTCGCCAGGTAACGCTGACGACCTGAGAGCGGTAATCAATGTTTGGTGCAGGCCGATTCGAGGAGATCCGCTGTTTCGTACCTCGAGCGGAACTGACCGGACGTAAATCATGTGCGTGTAAATCAAGTGCGTGCTATATGAAAACACACACACACACACACACACACACACACACACACACACACACACACACACACACACACACACACACACACACACACACACACACACACACACACACACACACACACACACACACACACACAAAACAAAGAAAACGTGAAAGGCAATAAAAATCACAACACATCTATCTTACTTATTCGAACTCATGCATTGAAACATTCATAATAATAATCAATCAATCAATCAATCAATTAATCAATCAATAATCAATCAATCAATCAATCAATCAATCAATCAATCAATCAATCAATCAATCAAACATTTATTTAACGTGCCCAGGAACAACCGTAAGGTCTTTGTGCTGGCGCACGCAAAAAAAAAACAATAAAAATAAACAATACAATACAGACAGTCTTCAGAAATAAAAAGAGCAAAAACACGTAGACACAGAGAAATGAACACAAAAGGGGAGGAGTAAAATAATAATAATAATAATAATAATAATAATAATAATAATAATAATAATAATAATAATAATAATAATAATAATAATAATAATAAAAGTCACAGTTTCGCCGTAATGGCGAGGCAATGAATGCGATAGCAACAAGTTGGTCTGGTATACGAAGTAAGGCTATCAGCACGCTCAGTTAAAGGGACCGACAACTGCCCAGAACATGAAATGAGATGACTGCACTGATGGAAAGATTGTCGGTCGCATTAGGCGCTTTTAGCTGACCGCTTCTGCGGTCCGTTCCCCGTTCCGCTCAAACGTTCAACGCTACCGGAACGCAACGCGCGTTGTTGGTTTTAGCCAAGCGTCTTTTTGTCAAGGCAAGCGCGACGCCACCTGTGCATGAAAGTCAAAAGTACGTTGAAAAAGAGAATAACAATTGTACTTATCTTGCAGCGAGAAAGGAAATTCTGTTTTAAAACAGTGTGAATTGATTTATTTTCGCGTTACGGTGGTGCTTGACGCATGAGCCTTTTATATCTTTTTTGTCACCTTGGCTTGGCGCTGCACTACAATCTAAGCTACAATTATTCAATCTTATGGGCATGGTGTCTTCATGCTGTTAGGTATACATTGTGCTCGCCCAAGTTCCTCTGTGTTCTGCTGTACCCTTTGTGTATAGCGAGTACTCGTAGACTGAAGGCTGCATTGCTCATACCGGATACAATCCACACAGCCCAAAGGGTCGCTTTGTTCGGAGAAGAGGCACTATGCATAATGCTTCGTGCAACTACAATTCTTATTTAATGACAGCCCCTTGCGTGACTAATTGCGTTATTTACACTCAGCAGTACGATTATAAACTGTTTAATCCATTTTGTTAACTGCTGAAATACAGCAGGCCCGGTATTTTCTGCCTGAAGTGCACATGCATCCAGGTAGAAGGGTATTCTATTTCGTTAATTACTGAGCAGCTTCTTATATTACAGAAATAAATATTTGCATTCGACAATATTGGATTATTAATGCTGGAAGAAAAGGCTCATTTTCCGCTCCAAAGCAGGGTTTTATCTGCTCCAGAAGTTGGACTAAAATTGCTTCGATCAATGACATCACTGAAAGTGGGGGTGAACCCGAAGATGCAAAGGTGGTGTTTTCTTTATTGTGAACAAGGGTACAGATACGGTGACGGTGCGGCACAAATGCCTGGACATAATCTGGCTCTTGGACTGAGGTTTCATCTTGTCTGTTGTCCACCGGCACTGCAATGTCACCAACTCCCTTGGACTGGTGGCTCAGGTTCCTCATCTCCAATCATTCCCAAGAGCAGTGATGCCGGTGACTGATTTTCTGCAGCAGAATGGAGGACAATGCAGTAAATTTTTTAAAATTCTTACCCAGCGGAAGACTATTGCAAATAAGCGATGAAATCTCGGAATGAGGAAATCACTTCCGGTACACCATGCTTCTCGTCCTGTGTGGAGCTACTCTGAAAATTTAGGTTGCGCATAACCCATTAATCTGGTATTGAGTTTGACGAAGAATGAGAAAAGCAAGTGAGAATGAACAATGTCTACGCACTTGCTTGTCCCCCTTTCTCACGGCGCTTCAAAAAACAGAAATTTAGATTAAGAGTGCTTTCGACTCTCTGAACAGAGTTACGAACAGGCACCACGAAATAGGAAGCAAAACGTAATCACATGCTCACATAACAGCGCACAGCCACGAGCATGCAGTCAGCACTACAACACTGAAAAACATTTATGAGAACAACACAACGTTAGCAGTTTTTCGCAAGAATAGAACATCAACATGTCATCACAGATCTCCAAGTTCTTTGGCGTCATTATGTTGTCCTATAACATCACGTCACATTACGAATTCATCAAAAAAAATGACAGCATATCCACGGAGTGAATGATGATGAGTGGGCGAAGCTGCGGAGGTTCATCGGTAAACCGTGAATCTTCCGTGAATTCTGCCCAGTACATCATCACCGAAGTGAGATCGGGCGCGTTTATACTAAAGGTTCGATGAGTTATGACGACTTGCAGCTCACTTTAAATTTACATGTACGCTGTGAATTTTCGTTGTTTAGAAAACCATTGCTTTAGAAAACATCTGGCGTCTTTCGTTAAGCAGCTGGCGTCTTTTCGTTTTGCTTTAGAAACATCTGGCGTTCTTTCGTTTTGCTTTTAGAAAACATCTGGCGTCTTTCGTTGGTTTATTTCATCAATCAACGGCGTTTTGAACAAAATTTTTATTGTTTAATCACGCACAGGAGAAATCTCACCAGGCACTACCTTGGAGGCAAACAATGGCTGCTAATGGGAATGAGAGACAGAAGAAGTCGGCTTTTAGCTAACACTTACACTTCTACTTCTACTAACGTTTCCTACTGGAACATGCCAATGGCTGCTAATGGGGAATGAGAGACAGAAGAATTCGGCTTTTAGTTAACGCGCACGCTGCGAATTTTTTATTGTTCAACAACGCACAGGAAAAATCTCCCACCGGGACCACCTTGGGGGTCAAGATCTGGTACTAGCGTTACGACTGGTTACGCACTACTACTACTACGAGGGACGAACGGGTACCGCCTTAAGGAGCTTCGCCCCTAAAAGATCGTCCATTTGCATTGCCTCCGTGATTGGTGCACCAATCACGGAGGCAATGCAACGCAATAACGGAGTTCTATCACCAAGTGCAGTACGTCCCAGACGTAGCAATGCAAAGTATGAGTTAGATGAGTCCACGCAGTATGGACGCTTACCCCCGTATTCAGAAGCGCTTCAACTTAGACACCGCTTTCAAGACAGCACAAACGCGTTTCGAACGCGCTGTCCTGGGGCAGCGCGTTCAGCGCGTTGCATTGTGGCAAGTTAAACTAAAGAGCGTTTCTGAATAGGTGGGGGAGTGGCTGCTGTTAAAGACTAAATTGTTACTATTGTACATGAAATCGCTTACTTGCGAAGGTTTGCGGAGTCCTGTTGACGGAAGTACCAAAGAAGCAGCACGAGACGCTCCTTTATGGCCCGATGTGTCAGCTCTCGATGTATCGCTGCAATGACGTTTCGTAGAACGTCATCCCATATGCGCGGATTTTCAAAGGGATTGGCTTCGACGACTTCTCGGAGAAGGCACAGATCCTTGTGTATCCTGAAGTGCCGTCGGGTCTTGCGTGTTGGCCGAACAACCGCTGTTTTCCGAGCAGCGCGGACTCGCGGCACAAGAGGCTGCCATTTTGGTTGTTTCTCTTCGTGTCACGTGATCCCTCGCTCGCTAGAGTCCAGGCTGACGGCGACGGTCCGGTCACACGCTCAGTGCCTGACCGTCTGGCGCATGCGCAGTGGCGCCGCCACCGACTGGCTGAGCGGAGCGGGAGGCGAAATACGGTCAGCTAAAAGCGCCTATTGACTCAAGCCAACCCTGTTTATCTCGTGAGAGGTGGATTTATATTTTTATTTCTTCATTGAAAGTCGCGAAAAATGACCTTTGGCGCCTCTGGCGGCAAAATCATAAACGGTTCGATGAAGCCGGTCACGTGACCATTGAATGGTGTATGCGTTCGATGACTTTTCTGTTAGTACTGAAATATGGTTCATTTCTTTATATTAAAAGACATTACTCCATAAAAATGTACATATAGGCCTGCGTTAGTTGTATGCAACAAAGTGGCGCTGCCTTCGCTTGGCGTAATGATCCCATGCCGGGACAAGCCATCCATGACACAGGCGCAGGCAACCTTGGGCGCAGGCGCACACAACGCTGTACAAATACCGAGAAGGTGTATAAAGCCACATCATCTCATTGTAACAGCTTGCTATTTTCAAAAATGGTTGGAAAGCTCAAAATAAAGGCGGTCAAGCATAGCTACAGTAACTCCTGCGAAAGCAGAACAACGACAGCTTTCACAAGGGCTAGCGGCATCGCTATCAATTCTCATCGTTGCTGGAGCAAGCCTTCATGCGTGTTTGGAGCCTTTCAGATCGAAAAATACTGCTTATAAAATGATTACGTGCTTTTAAGATAAACCACTGCAGCTACAAACGCTACGAAGGGTAAGCTTCCCGTCGCGCCGTAAAAAACTGGGTCGAGAAAAATCAGCTGCCGGTCCCTTTAACATCGGACCTGGCGCAACTCGACAAAGAGCTGGCGCAAGGAAACACGGCCGTTGCAGCGAGGGCGAGTGAAGCTACCTTCGTGCTGTCGATCGCTTCAACGTGAACGCAGCGATGAGAACAAAGCTATGAACAGTCTGCTAATCCCTGTTAAAGGGCCCCTCACCAGGTTTGACAATTTTGAGCTAACGAGCGCAATGCATGCACTGGACGTTCACGATTACGTCTGCCAAAATTTGCAACGCTACGCGCCGCGTAAATGGGTCAAATTTCAAGCTGAACGCTGCTTTCCCTTCTTCTCGCGTCCGCGCGCCCAGAGAATGAGGGGATGACGTACATGAGAGAATGGCCCTACGAAGATGGTAGTGCTGTGACGTCGCTCCTCTACGTAGACGACTGTGCTCTGACGTCGCCAACAGTAGCACGTGACACTGCGATAATTATTTGACACGACGTGTAGTTTGTGTAATTTGTTGCTTGAATGGATTAATAAAATTTGAGAGCAATAATAAAACACACAAACGAAATGTATGCGTTTTCTTTTTTTAATTTTTACTGCGAATCGCAGCGAAATTCGAGACTAATCTACCTCCGTTTCGCACGCGTTCGTGTTCTCGCGCTTTGCGCATCGTGCAGACGCCACCCTTTGCAAATAAATTAATTTTCTACCGCGTTCCAGCGCTCATTAGGCTCATTTATCCTCCCGCGTCTCACTAGATGTTCATGCGGCACACCGCTAGTCTCGCGTCCGTACAAATGTTGCAGCTCTCGTGCTCAGTAATAGGTTAAAAGCCAAGTGATCGGCGAGGGCGCATTCGGCATAACTTGCAGAGATGAAGCGCAGAGAACGCCGCCACAACACCGCTCGCGTCTCGGGGGCTCGGGCTGGTTCGGGCACGTCATGCGCTCGTGACATTTTGTGCGCATGACGTGTTCATGCGTATGCGTTATGTGATCCTTCTGCTCGCGTGCCGAAGAGGGCAGGGAAGGGATTTGGCTTGCGAAGGTTACACGGGGCGAGGGGCAAGGGTTTGCAGCTCGCCTCCTCGCATCATGGTTTCGCGCCGCTACAAATTATTGTTTTTCTCAGCTTCTAACCGACCGATTAGAAAAATTCTTGTGGCAAAATGCTCTTTATTGGGCTCGCAACAACTTCCAATGTCTAACTAAAATTCGTTAGGTCACCTGGTGAGGGGCCCTTTAAGACAGGGCGCGCGCGACCGCGCCCGGACGGCCGCTCAAAGTACGCAGTTCCCGCCGGAGCCGCGCAGTCCGTCCTCCGGCTTTCGCACTATGGAAGACGACGAGCGCGTTTCCGCTCCGCTTGAGCCGCAATCGTCGGCGGATATTGCACGCTTTCACTCGCACAGAGAACACACATCACGCGGTGTGATGTTACTGTCCTTGGACTCTATAATGAACGTCACGTTGACGCTGACAGCGACGACGATGGCGAAAATACGTCTGCAGTGTCCATATAATTTCAAGCGCAATAATACATCGACGTACTATAAATACTTTGTGTCCTGCGGATGTTTGACTTTTGGCAATGTGAGGCAGGTACATGAAACCAGCTATGCTCTCTGGCTATCTTACGCAGAATTAGAAAAGTAATACAACTGAGGAGTTCAGGGCAGGTTATGATACCGCGAACAAATTCATGTTTGAAACTTTTTAGCGCGCACAAAAGACGAGGACGCAGAAAGAACGTACGAACGTTTCAAACATGAATTCATACCAACTCGCCCAGCTATCAGTTTTACTACTACCGTGAACAAGCTCGAAAAGAAATAAAAATAATAAATTTCTGGGATTTTACATGCCATACGATTGAGGCACGATGTAGTGTGGACTCCGAATTAATATTGACCACCAGGCGTTCGTGAACGTACATGTCAATCTATATGTACTCGGGTGTTCTTGAATTTCGCCCCTGTCGAAATGCTGGTGCCGTGGCTGGGACTTGAACCCGCCACTCTGAGCTCAGCAGCGCGACAACTCGGCCTGTCTTCTGTATCAAACGGCAGTAACACGCAGAACTTATTTGAGTCTGCAGCGTCAAAAAACAGAGCACTTACTCCGAATACACATGCAAGCAGTTGACCGCGCTCGTTCGGAGTTCGCGGGGCTCGATGATTCTGAAGAGAGCGATCACAATCGAATCCCCACGGGAGTGATCGTGTCCATTCAATCCCGGTCCCGCATGGGGCCGTGACAACCAATCCTGCAAAGAGATTACGCCAGAGGGTGTGAATTCACAAACCTCGTGGTGAAACGCGCAGCCGCTGCACTCGCTCCAACGTATGTCAGGTACGTTGATTGAGATGGATTCTGCCCGAGATTGAATGTTAATTCCGCTACTGCGACCCCGTGTACATCACTTGTGTAAGCCACTCTGTCTACGTACGCTGTCAGGAGCACTACCGTACACCGAACGTGCTCCCCTCGTATACGGCTTTCAGAGGAGGCAACGGTTCACTGAGTGTGTACTGTCACAACCTTCTGATGACGAATGGTTAGACATGATATGGTGCAGTGATTGTGGTACTTCATCTCTGAATGTAGTTTCCCGTACTGTGCGCATGGTACCCCGTGCGCCCTCGTTGATTGGTTAAAGTATAGCGGTACTTTTGATGATGCTTCAACCTAATTCTCGTGATAACCTTTCACAATTCTGATCGAGCATATCGAAGCGAATGTAATGTCACCGTTGATTGATTGTTGAATGCTAAATGTAAAATTGCAAAGAATGGTTGCTAAAACCTCTGTTCCCTCTGGCTGACGGCATTGATTTGATGAATGTTAGATTCTTTTTGTCTAATCATCAGTTTACTATTATTAGTGCATTAGAAGAATCTTTTGGCTCACATGTACGGCGCCGGATATTGCTTTGCTCTTTAAACGTCGTAAGAGCCCTACAACATACAGTTTCCTTATCTTCCTTTGTTTTAAGGCCAATCTCTCGCACACTGTTTATGGCTTAGTAGCTCAGATGTTACCGGCGCGTTGAGAAATAAGGACAGAAGGAAACGAGTAGCGTTTTGTACGCGATGAATGGTGGACCTCCCATATTACTTCTGTCTTATCCTCTGTATACCTTCTATTGGTTCTGACAATGTTCACCAAGGTTGCGTTTTGATCTTTCCTAACTTTCTGCGTTAACTTGGTACGCTCGACTTACAGGTCCAACTGTGACGAGAGGCCTCCTTAAACGCAGTTCCGGTTGGTAATCTTCTCCGATTTAATTATAGAGTTAGCCATATTTATAAAACTGTCATTTGATTGCACCGCTTCATACATGGTGACCGCTTTCTGTAGAAGTAAAATGAAGCCAGCCAGGATAAAATTTTCGCACATTTATTACATCACTAAATAGACTTAATTATGATGTATTCGAGTCGCAGCTGTCACTTATCTTTCCAAGGGGCAATTGGCATTGCCCTTTGCCCACTGACCATTGCATTGGCATTGTTGGGATGATCAACCCCACCCCGCCCCTTGCCGCCACCGGATCTTTTATATTTTGTATGTGAATATATACACGCATACACACAAACACACGAACATACATAAAGGGACAGTAGGACCCGGCGGAAACATATTTGTGGCTACGCTACCGCAAGGCTAATCGATGCTTAAACGTGCTTCGATTCTAGAGGGGTGCACGACTCCCCGATTGAACGCTTTAGTCATCTCGGAGCAGTGTTTGCCTGTTTCTGCGCGGCCGCATCTCAACGCTCATACCTAAATTCATCAAACGGTGTCGAGCTCCCACATGTGGGTGAGTATACAGAAAACGCTTTGGAGAATTCTCTGACGTAACCGTGATTATAACCGTGATGGAGTTGGTGCCATTGACGGGGACGCCAAGATGCAGCATGGACACATCGCCCGTTGTTTTACAGCTGCCTTTGCTTTGTCTTGGCATGAAGTTGACACCTTCGCTGCATTTAGGCAGCCTACGTAGCCACAGAAAAGACCGTCGAAATCGTAGTTTCTCGTAATATAACCTATACGTCAACGAAACACAGCACTACCGTCTTGTTTAACTCCTAGCGCAGAATTTTGTTCAAAGCAATCAATATGCGAAGTCGAAAAGCACTGTGAAGCCTGAAGGGCAAGTTTAGCAAATTCACGTCCTACCTGAGTTGCCTGAGCAACCATAGACAGTTGCATCTCCTGTAAACACAAGAGCGCCGAATTTCCCTCTATAATAATTTTCGAGGATAATGCTACCTCGGAAGTGAGCCATTCGGGCGGGCGGTCGTGCGAACAATCTGCAGACGACATTCTCGCCTCCATCGTACACAGGTGATTCGTCCCAGCGACGCAAAATAGAGGCTGCGACATCTCACGTTCCCTGGTGAGTGCCTCTACTGCTGCAGCTGAGGCATCGAGTGGCCTGCTGCCATGAGCGCGGCGCCTCATTGGCCAATCGCTGCCCATTACGCTAATGGCGACTGACGTGAGCCCTGCCACCTTTTGTGTTTGACTGCTTGCTCACTGTTATGGCATGAGTATCTCTCTCAGCAATCTGCGGCTAGCCGATCACCAACTTTCGCACGATGTCCCGAAAACAGCGTCGATGCTCCCCCCTTTTGCTTTTTTCTTTATTTGATTGTGTGATCTTTCTTTCTGGCTGACTGGTAGCTGCGGCATCGTACAACGCTGAAGAGCACGTCCACCCAAACTACGTGCGAACTCGGGCGCGCTGACCTGCTTGTGTTGGCGCAGCATGCGGGGGATTTTAGTTGGGTTCGTGCTCTCAGCTTAGCGGTTTAAGGTAGCCCCGTGAACGCCGTCGGTTCTTTTCTTTGTTTGTGGCACTCGGTGCTAGAGCATGGGCCGTGTGGCGCACCGAGGGTCCAACGACCTTCGCTTTGTACCACCACCAGCACCCGAGAGACGAAACATTGAAACATGACTTTTTCCCGACGCCGCGGGAATCATTCTGGACACATCATTTTTTTATTACTCTGACTGAATACACTCAGGTGCGACGTCATTGGTGACACTCCTAACTGTATGCTCACCTGTCTTTTTTTTTTTTTTTGTGCGGCGTGCTATGCCTACGCGCTCATGTGTTCTAATGGTTGCCTTAAGCTTTAATTTCTTTCTTTCTTTCTTTCTTTCTTTCTTTCTTTCTTTCTTTCTTTCTTTCTTTCTTTCTTTCTTTCTTTCTTTCTTTCTTTCTTTCTTTCTTTCTTTCTTTCTTTCTTTCTTTCTTTCTTTCTTTCTTTCCTTTAACCGTTATTTCTACCTCTTTCATTACCAAGTAGCAATTGCAGCTTTCTGTTATGGTCTTGTGACATGAAATAGAGCGATTTTTAATAGCCGAGCTGTTCTAGGACTTTGCCCGACAACAGACGAGTGCCCGCGTCGCATTTCACGCTTAGGGTCCCAGATACTCCCACAGATGGCACAACTGCCTTAGTCGCGGACGAAGCGGTAGCCACACAGTGAAACGGGGAAGGGAGGCTAGAGCGTCAAAAGGGCCTAAAGTCACTGTAGCTGGGACGGGTGTGGCAGGGGCTGCCACACGTCCCTTCCCACGCATCTCTACTCCACAAGTAGTGTAATCACAGACACCGACACAAAATCACAAAACATCGCTGAAAATAACTGAAAATCACGAGGGAAGCACATGAGAACCGTAGCTCCGCTGTTTCCGCAGATTTCACACTGGGTAGTAGTAAGTTTAACATGCGAAACATTTCTTAGCGAATCTTTGGCCCTTTGAGCGTTTCTATCTATCTATCTATCTATCTATCTATCTATCTATCTATCTATCTATCTATCTATCTATCTATCTATCTATCTATCTATCTATCTATCTATCTATCTATCTATCTATCTATCCGCCTACATCTGGGTGCTCTCATGATCGCCTCCTTAACTAAGTGTAGACCAAAATTGGCATAGGAGGGTAAGAGGATTTGACGAATATGACTGTCGGTTCTTGACATGAATAACGTGAAAATCCTGTCGCGTACGTCGTCAAACCGTTTCCTCCAGACACGTGTGGCACATACCCGTTTATCACCGGCCGCTGTGTACGGGTATGCGCCACAGGTGATTGACAGTTTATTTCTACCCAGGAACGGCGAGAACAGACAATGGTAATTTAAATGCGAGAGTGCTAAGGAAAACCGTCATCGGCAGCGTTGACCCGACGAATGGATAGAATAAGAATTAGGATCCCAGCAGGAATCGAACCTAAGCATTCTGCGTGACAATCAGGTATTCTACCACAGAGCTACGCCAGGTCTATAAATTGGTTTGGAAAAACAGCCTATGCAGGCGCAATGGCGGTGCAACGTCAGTTGTGGTTGTAGTGATGGCTGTCTAATTTTATAACAAAGAAATAAACACTACATACATACTCCTATGATACAGGCCTCATGTCGGGTTAACATCCATTGTGGTTGCAGCGTTGGCTCCGCTTTTATAGCAGTCTAATAAATTAACATTACATCTGCATTCCTATGATTCAGCAAGCTATATGCAAGCGTTGTTCTACCATGGAAGAATACGCTAACAAAAGTTACGTATGATATTCACATCGTCGCACCGTAGCGTGTACTTCGCTTCGACAACACAGACGTCTGCGCTCTAACGTGAGTGCTGATACGACGTCAGACCATAAGTTACCATTTTAAAGTCAGCGCAGTTGACGTGCCTGGAGTCAACACTGGTTCCGTAGCAGATTATCGACAACAACACAACTAATAGAGGTTGTTCATGATTTGGCGCCGTCCATTAACAATTTCGCGCAGACAGATAACATATTACTAGACTTTTTCTAGGCATTTGATACCGTATGTCACAACAAATTAATTGCAATGCTCCGATACATCATTGGAGATGGGTTGCTAACACGTTGGATAGAAGACTTTCTAACTGGCCGTTCACAATATGTCCTGTTTTAGCAAGTACCATCACAAATCCTACCTGTCACGTCCGGAGTACCACAGAGCTCCGTTCTGGGGCCTTTGTTATTTCTTATTTGCATTAATGACATCACAGAGAACATAGCTTGCAACAATAGGCTCTTCGCCGACGACTGCATTATTTACAAAGAAATAAACGCTCATTTAGATCCCCTTGCACTAATTGATTCTTTAACCTTCTCTCACGACTGCTTCAGATCTCCGATGGGATTCGCACGTCTCCAATATTACCTCAATCGCTCTGCGCAAGCTCTTTTATCTTCGCAGATGCCTCCGGCTGGCCCTTCAATCTACCAAGGTTTTAGCCTATACTACCTACATTAGACCGGTATTAGAATACGCTAACGCAGTATGGTTTCCTTATACAGTCACTATCATAAAAAAAGAAAATGTACAGAGGAAGGCTACAAGATTCATCTTCAAAAAATATAAGCGCACTGATTCTCCCACAAATATGCTAACAAGCTGTGGCCTCCAAACACTAGCGATTAGGGCAAAGGAAGCACGCCTGAAATTTCTTTTCCAGCTACTTCACAACTATTATAAAACACACATCATTGTACATCCGTTCATCAGAGCTTCTCGTAACCCGGCGCAAGCACTCACATACACTAAAAGAGTACTGTTACCACAGTGACACTTTCAAGCATTCTTTTTGCCACGTTCTGTCAGAGAGTGGAATTGTCTAGATCCTCGGTTACTAACGCGAATTCATTATCTGACTTTGTCTCACAAACAGGAAGAGTCATCTGATTAATACAGCAGCACTACCAGCCCCAGATTCATTCGTCACCATTGAAAGCATATCAGTGGCTCAGTACAGTGTGTTTCCTGGTTTGCTGTAACTTGCCTGTGTAACACTTCATTTCATCTATACTTTCTGTAATATTACTATATTACGTACGTATTTGCATATTGTATATTTGTCCATTGATCGAGTGACAAATATTATTAAGAAACTTGCATTGCGTACCTTTTTGATCACAGCACTGGATTCCTGTTTTTGTTTTGTTGCATCTGCATGGCCAGCCTGTACGCCCACCTGTTATGGTCTCGGAAAGAGACTGGCAGTATTGAAAATATATAAATAAATAAATAAATAAATAAATACTTATTAATGCAGTGCCAAGCTGGAAGAAGGAAGAAGGAAGAAACAAGCGGAAAGACAGGGAGGTTAGCCCGTTCTTAGACTGGCGTCTACCCTGTGCTGGGGGAAGGGGTAAGGGAGGATAAAAGATGATAGAAGAGAGATGTTACCAAAAAAGGAGAGCAAGAAAAGGAAAAAGAAAAAGAGAGGGAAAAAAAGGAAACGAGAATATGACACTACTTAGAGTCTGTCTCTAAGACCAGTTGTCCGCAAGAAGCGCAATAATGCTTTTAAAGCCTTCTGTGCTGACGATAAACTCGGCCAAGCTGGCTTTCCCTCAGTACACTTTAGGCCGAATAATGGTGGTCCACACATTGCCACATTGCTTAAATAGAGAATAATAGGTAACTGGTGTACTGAGAAGCATTTACCGGATATAATATAAAGAACATAAAGAAGTAGTCAGACGCGCTGGTCGCGCATTTATGGACACTTCTAATCGCACTTGACCCACCATGCTTACGAGTGTGTGCACTGCGGGACAGCCATCTTGAAACTTTCCGAAGAGTCAGCGATCAACAAACAGATTCACACACACAACAAAAAGGAAAAAAAATAGAGAGAGAGAGAGAGAGAGTGACTGGCTTACGGGAAACGACATGCTTCTGCTTCCAGCAAAGTATTTACATGACGCGCTCTGCCTATTTCAACAAATACAGGTGCTCCTTCATATATGAGGTATATTCCTCGCATACTAGTATTTAAATGGGATCGTATACTGTGTTGCCGTTCACCATAATCCACGCCATATTCAACCACATCTCTTAGTCGCGTCGCAGCGTCTATAAAGAACGGAGAGTCACACGTGTGCACCTTCTGCGACGAGCGCGATGAGCCTCCATTTTCCGCTGCTCAAGCCGACATGTATTGACGCAGAGTCTCTTTTCCCCGAGATTCGCAGAATTCGTTTCTTTGAAGGATACAAAGGAGCACTTTTCTGTTCGCCAACCGCTGTTCCAAGTGCTTTCTTCTCCCCAGTTGAGAGCGACGCGCCAAGTCAAATCCAAAAGCAGCAGCGTCGACAAACATTGTTTTCTCCGAGCCCATTTCAAGCGAGTGCGGAGTGCTCCAATAACGCTATAGTGGCGAAAACAACGAAACAACCAAGGAGGAAAGGAGTAAACAACAGGCTCCCCTCTGTCTTTTACGGAGTGACGTCGATAGGCGATGATGGACCCTCGCAGTATGCAACACGCTGTTATAGGTTACTAAAGCCACGCGAAAACAGCGGGCGTGCCGGGTATTTCGACGACTCTCTATGTATAAGCATACGTGTCTTCCTGAAAGCCGTTCTCTGAAAAGCGAGGCTTACAACGCCCATTGCAAGGGCGGCTCGTGGCAAAGAAACACGGCTCGGAAGCAGTCGGGTTGCGGATATATAGACAACAGTAGTAGAGTGCGTGTCGTTCTCGAGAGGGTTGGTGGTTTATGCGTGCGCGGGGCTCTTTGCCGAGTCGCAGGAGTGAGTCTGTAGCTTTAAGAGGTGGAGGAATCGCGGAATGAAGCAAGCCTGGCTTCGAGGTGCTTTTAAGGTGAAATGGCCTATACGTGTTTCGGGCTTTGCCAGGGACCCTTTCGAAGGGTGGCCGATCTCTGAAAGCCTCTCATCTTTCCAGGACGAAGACGGCCGTGTTTCGCCTTAAAAGCTTCTTCCTCGCTCTTGGGGAAAAAGGAGTTCCCACCTTGATGCGGGATGTGTGCGCCCCTCCCCCCCCCCCCTTTTCGCCGTCCCCCTCCCCTTTATCGCTCTCTCTCTCTCTCTCTACACTGTCAAACATTCGCCGCTCATCTGTGAGCACGAATTCAGGAGAGTTCATGCAGCACGGGTCGCTCATACCCTTTGAACGGGTTTACAGACACCAGGTTTCTGCATAACACTTCACTTGGCTCACAGGGAGTGTTTTTTAAGGCGGAAACCTTATATCGGGTGTGATCCGGCGTGATCCGGCGTGATCCTCCGGCGTGGTCATGAAATGGTGCAAAAAATAGCACAAACCAATAAACACAGTGGCTAGAGGCGTGCGAGCTGCGCGTTCACTTTGTCTTTAAGGCGTTCAGGTGAAAAAAAAAGCGCAGTCTTGAAAGGCCATGTGCGCTTTCGTGTTCAAGTCGTCTTGTGTGCATAAGGAAACCCGGTAACTCTTTTATTGCGATAGCAATTATATGGACAGTCTCGGCTGGTTCTTGCCGTCGCCGTCGCCACCGTCATGCTGCGTATATGTATATGTATATATACATCAATATCCCGAAGAAAAATAAATCAGAAAAATGCTTCCGAACCAGCGACCTCTCACTTCGCAGCGCGGTGCGCTAAGCACTACTCCACAAAGAGCAGATCCCTTAGGTAGCTAACGGCGAGCGTTATATACACACCCTTTACCGTTTGCAGTCCTCCGAGACGGCAGGCGCTTATAAGCGTTTCTTCATTACCAGCGATATGGCGCCAGGAGCGTGACTGGCGCGCTTAAAGGCGTCGGCCAGCTCTCTCGCTTCTTCTAATATTTTGCAGGGAGAACCTTGCCCTTCCGCCGTCTGCTCGCGCGGACGCTCGAACAAGCTACCGCAGTGTTCATGATTCCCAGCAGATGGAGCTACGTGGTTGCTCTCACCGCGCGTCGCATACGTGTAGGTAAAAGCGTTTCAGATGTCGTGCACGTAACGTACGTGTACTTTTCACGTTTGCGTACGTGAAGTCCCTACGTACGTAAAATTAAAAACTGTCTAGTAGCTGCCGGGTAGTGATGGACGCGCGGTAGTTGCAGGCCGTCTATCACGGGCCGCTTTTCTTGCTATCGCATTCATTGCTTCGCCCTTGAGGCAAAACTGGGACTTTTTTTTTTCATGGCGAGAGGATTTCTGGGCAGCTATACTCGAACTTCCCACCTAATTGACATGTCCATTGCGGCGGAGCGCATTCAGTTACTCGAGACAGCGGCAAACTATGACGCCGTCGCCCACTTGACCACGTCGACGCACCGCAACCGCATAGCACACTCTCAGCGTTAGAAGAAAGAAAGTGGACGTAATGTACACTCACATAACACTTAAACAAACTTGAAAAGTCTCTCAGTGCGTATGAGCGCGTCCCAGATGCTTGAGAAAGATGCAGAGAATGCGTACCGACCTTCACAGGAGCGTTAAACGGGGCCCACATTAAACTTAATTCGAGGGCTAATGCGATCACAGAATCAGAGTTACCGCACGGTCTTTGATAGTCGTGCGGCCAAGAGCGGATCTCGAGAGATTACGTTCGTTGCGTTGAAGCGCATTTCGTCCCTCCCACTTGTGTCGAGAGTTGTGAAAGCTCGGTGACGTCAAAATGACGCTGCGGAAGAAGAGTCGGAAACAGGGTGTCCGCTGCTCGCTCGCCCAGATCCAGCCAATCAGTGACGGCCGAAATGGACATTCCATTAGATGCATACATAGCTCCCCTGGAGTGAGGAACCCTCCCACCTAGGGTGACCCCGAGCTTACACGCCGGGGAACACTGTCTCGGCAGTAGATGTTCATTCATTCATCCATGGCAGGCACTCCGTGTTTGCCGCTATACAGGATGCTCACCGTAGGTCATCAGAAACAAAACGCCGAAAACAAGTGCAGTACGGCAGTAGTGAGAGTGTCATCAGAACACACTCGCAAAACTAGTACACGAAAACTGTAGTGAACTAATTTTTAAACGCGAAGCATTTTTAGCGAACTTTTGGCACTATTAGAAAGGAAAGAAGGGAAACAGAGAAGGAGAAGGCAGGGAGGTTAACCAGAAACACTCCCGGTTGGCTACCTTACACTGGGGGGTCGGGGAAGGGGAACACAATGATCTCTTCCCTTGGCCCTTTGAGAGTTTCTGTCTACGTACCTATCTATCTAGCCGCCTACGTCTGGGTGCTCTCATGATTGCCTCCTCAAATTGGTGTAGACCAAAATTGGCATGTGAGGGTGAGAGGATTTGACGAATATGACTGTCGGGTCATGGCATGAACAACGTGAAAATCCTGTAGTGTACGCCGTCAAACCCTTTCCTCCAGACACATGTGGCACACACCCGTTTACCACGGGCCGCGGTTTACGGGTATGCGCCACAGGTGAGCGACTGTTTATATAGGAACCGCGAGAGCAGACATTAGTAATTTAAATGCGAGGGCGTTAAGAAAAACTGACATCGGCAGCGTCGACCCGACGAAAGGAAAAAAATAAAAATTAGGATCCTAGCAGGAATCGAACCCAAGCATTCTGTGTGGCAAACAGGTATTCTACCACAGAGCCACGCTAGGTCTTTTTTTTTTCTTTCATGGTATTTATTACAAATGTGTGTAATTTGCATACATAGCGAACAAAATACTCGAGGCGGCCTCTACCAGCGTACAAGCGTTACACAGAAGTGCTAAAAGGGTATTAAAGCTATACATTTCATGAAGAGTGGATACCAGTCCGGTTGAAACTCTAATTGTTCGTAAAAGTCTTTTAGCTGAAAAGCCATTTGAATGAAATGTAACCGCGATGATACCATGGGTTCCGCATGCCTGTCTAACATGCGAGTTTTCCATAAACTGTGCATACCCATTAGTAATAGCATGTCAACAGGCACAGAATGGCTTTTCGGTGGCATGAGATAACGTATGCTATACGAATTTAAATCGAGTTGTTTTTTAAAAGCCCTTTGTAGAACGTCCCAGAAGAGTATGGCGTCTTTACATCTGATGAAGCAATGTTCTATAGTTTCCGGAACTTCACAGAGGCGACAGTTAACTGAAGATACAAAGATGCCTTTGCTGCTTAACCAGGTCTTCACAGGCAGCGTCTGTGTATGCACTTTGTAGAAGAATGTCTTGGATGTTGGTGAAATAGGCATTTTCTTCACACGTACAAGCACGTCGTGTCCAGGCAATCCAACATATAGTGAGCGGTACAAAGGTGCAGGAAACAACATATCTAATATGGCATTATATAGATCTTTTCGTGAACTAGAGAATAAATAGTCATTAGAGAATCTTACTGTCAAAAACCGCACTGATTCATACACTTCACGCATGAATCCTTGCAAATAGGGAGGCGAGGCACAATTAGCAGATACCACTAAACTTGGTAAAACATCGACGAGATTCACTTGTAAAAATGTTCGAAGCAGCGGATGATCGCAGTCCCGAAAGTAGAAAAAACGGGATACCAATTGTCTAATAAAGAGATGCACCAACCGCTAGGTCTGTGAACTGGTTTAGAAAAACAGCATATGCAGGCGTTATGGCGGTGCAACGTTATTTATGGTTGTTGTGCTGGCTGTGTAATTTTACAAGAAAGCAATAAACACTACATATGTAATGCGATACAGGCGTCATATATCAGATTAAAGCTTGTGCTTCCAATGTTGGCTGCGCTTATATAGCAGTCTAATAAACATTATATTTGTATTCCTATGATTCAGCAAGCTATATTGAAGCATTCCTCGATCCCGGAGGAATACATTAACGAAAGTTACGTGTGATATTCACATGATTGCACCATAAAGTGCGCTTAGTTTCGATAATACTAACGTATGTACTCTAACGTGAGGGCTGACATTACGTCGCACCATAAGTTCCCCTCAAATCCGAGTGTTGTCGACGCGCCTGGTAAGCCCACGATTTGCACAGAGCTAATACACTTACAGAAACACGTCGATCCACCTCGTAACGCTTGGCTCAAAGCCACAAAATACAGCAGAGAAGTACTCGCTGACTGCTTCGCATGAAACCGATTCCCACAAGGCGTAGGATCTGACCAATTTTTTACGCTTATTTTGTTCAAAAGCAAATCAGCGCAATTCAATAAGGCTTCTTGTCCTCTTTAATTTCGGTTAAAACATTTTGCTTGTAATGACATAGTTCTAAAGGGCAAAGTGAATCCGAGGCATGCATCAAATATGGATTTCAACTGGGACAAGTCGTAGGATATTATTTAGTTCTCTTCATTGTCTTTTTTTATTGTCATGATGAAATAGGGGAGGTTGGTGCCACTGTGGTGGCATTGTCTTTTGTGCAACATATCCGTGCAATAAATTGAATGGCTGTCGCTGTCTATTTTGCCTGTTATCACGGACGCCAGTGAGAAAGCAAGATAACGAGGGACCACCTTTCGTTTCGAATTAATGATAAACGAAAATCTATCGGCCAATTTGGACTCTATATCTTCGATTTTTAATGCTCTATACATTTGCGTTTCCATGCGCATCAGGACCTCCTGTTACTGCAGCCTTAGCAGCAGCAGAAGCAAGCCGAACGAAAATATCGCTACGCATATACGGGATGACTCCCAGTCACGCAGGTTTCGTTTCATCTCTATCCTTACTTTCCGTTTTTGATTTACCACAACAAGTAAACGACGCCTGGCAGAGGCTGGTAATAAATGCTGAGATATGTGCCAGCATCGATGCCGGCTCATGCCATTTCCTACCAGAGAAAAACAGAAACATATCAAGACATACTGCTACGGAATACTAATGAGACAATTGAAACGACGGAAGCATGACAATCGGAAAGAGTGGTTTTGTGTGTCGCACAAAGCATTGTTTGCGATGAAAGCGAACACGACGGGACGGTGCTTCCACAAGGCTCAGCCAATTGGCGGATGAAGAAGACAGAAGGAATTGAGCTGCGCCGATAGACGACGCCGGCCGACGAAAGCGCCATCGCGTTGCTTTTTGGGAAGGAAGGCTTCAACTGGGCCGTTGTTTACCGGCATGCATCATCGAATCGTGCTGCACGTTGTTGATTTTGGCAACACAGGTGTGGGAAGTAATGTGATAATGTAGGTCTCATAAACAGCGTGTGCTGTTTATGTATGTATGTATGTATGTATGTATGTATGTATGTATGTATGTATGTATGTATGTATGTATGTATGTATGTATGTATGTATGTATGTATGTATGTATGTATGTATGTATGTATGTATGTATGTATGTATGTATGTATGTATGTATGTAATTGTATGCACCTTTCGGTCTCAGCTTTCATTTTCCGAAGTACAAGGCAGAGATACTTTCACTTCGGTTTATCCACTCTCCACTCTGCACTTCAGTAATTTTTCTCTCTTCCCAAGTGCGTAAACTGAAGCTGGACATCAAAAAATATGACAAACTTTGGTTTTAAGGTAGAGCGACGATGTGAGAAGGCAATCCTCACTTCATTTTGCCTACAAGTTTACAGCAGCACCATACCATGCACTTATATTCTTTTTCCCTTTTTCTTTTTTTGAGTTGACATTGACACAACTTGGCGAGTACTGATTTAATCTTATAACTTGTCGGACATAAAAACTAGTAGCCTCACGTACAACAAAATCTTAGTTTTCATTATCGTACAGTGCGTTTCATTACCGACCGGTTGCATAGCCAGACCATCATGCATGATGGTCTGGCGGAGGGAGAAGGGGGCAAGGGTGGCGCTAGCCCCAACTGAGAAAAGTTCGGCTCTCAGAACACGTGCGCCGATTTCTCCGGCGCAGGATGCAATAACTCTGATGGGCGAGAGAAAGTGAGATAGAGAAAGAGATAGAAAGAATAAAAAAGAGAGAAATTCTTGGGAAAAAAAATGCCGCCATCTCCCCGTAAAAGGAACCCTGAGTAGTATGCGAGGCAGCCGTGAGTCGACTTGGATTTCTGTACATGTTTTATTTTTTTCATCACTGTTCATGGTACTTCTATTCGGGGTTCCCCTGATATTGTTACTCATCATATATGACTTTAAGCTCAGGGGAACGTTTTCCCTTCAGTAGAACGGCCTTGTGGTCCGTAAAGTATAAAGTTAATGGTTCTTGCTGCAAAGGTTGCAGCTTGAAGTTTGAGAATGCGATGTCAACGCGCCTGTTTCGCTTCGGCTTCGCGAGCCCGCCGCTGCGGATCGGCGGGGGCACTGGCTACGTCGACGCGACGCCGGGGAGACAGGCCTCCTTCATAAGCTGCTTCGCATCTAAGGGTACCTTTCATGATTTATGACGTAGTGGGTACCTTGCATGAATGACGATGATTTATGGTGTAATGGGCACCTTGCATGATTTATACAAGAGCACGCGCCGCAGTGGAGCGAGCGCTCTATCGCTCGTCCAAATGTCAGGGAAACCTTCCTTTCTGCACACCATGCGCGAGCTCTCCTCTCGTGCCAGCACTTCGTTCTCTTTCTTCCATACATCTATATAGATTTCAAAACAGGAGAAAGTGCCTCAGATCAGGCTGGCCGACGTTTCGATAGGGGACCTATCTTTGTCAAAGGCGCCTTGTCATCCCTGGCGTGTTAGTTTTATGGGGTTAGTGATGACGTCATGTCCAGCGGCGGCGTGTCTGTTGCTGTTGCTGTTGGCCTGAGGCACTTTCTCCTGTTTTGAAATCTATAACGTGTATCCATCCGTCGGCTCCCTTCTTGATCTTGGATTCCATACATCTAGTGGCACGTGGGGCACTGTTTACGCCAGGGGGACAGGCCTCGTTCATAAGCTGCTTCGCATCTAAAAAAATTTCTTTGCGAGGCGGGATTCGAACCCGCCTACCCGCGATCCGAAGGCGAGCGTCGTAACCACTCGGCTATCCAGGCACGCGAGCAGAACATAGCATAGCCTTGTATGGTTTAGCGTAGCAAGGGGGTAGGAAAGGGAAGCGAGGAAAATTTGTGGGTCAGGAGGAGGGAAATAAAGACTGGAGAGCGACTATAGAGAGAGAGAGAAAAAAAAGAAAGGCATAGAAAGAAAGAGAAGGAGAAAACAGACAGAAAGAAATGGAAGAAAGAGAGTAAAAGATAGAAAGACAGAGAAAAAAATACACAACGAGAGAAACAGATACAAAGAAAGATAGAAAAAAAAGGCAGCATGCATAGCCACGTATAGTATAGAATAGCAAGGGATGCGAAAGGGAGAGAGTAAAAGGCCTAGCCAAGCCAGGACCAGCTAGGTGCCCACCAGCTCTGCTTTGACTTAGCCTTGCGCGAGTTAGTAGAAGCTACGCGAATTTTTTTTCTTAGAGTACAAGTAAAGACAGCTTTAAGTACGATATTTGAAAGGCCGCGGTCGTGAATGTAGCTGTCAATGATGCATAGGTACACCATGAATCTAATAAAAAGGTATCTTATGTCGACCTAAGAAACTGATCGCCTGTAACCGATTGAAGGCGATGAAAGAACTGTCAAGTAGTTGTTTTCTATATTAGTTAACATCGAAATAAATTTTAAACGCTCACTTGCTCGTGCACTCGTGTTCTCTTGCGTGCACGCCAGTCGTTTTTACCGGAAGATTTTGTTTGACAAGCCCATGCACAATCAACATTCAGATTTTGACAGTGAAAGCCGCCCTACCTACCACATTGCTACGTTAGTCCTGTAGTCTAAGACGAAGCATTCCGGTACAAATGCTCTTCTCCTTTTTATAAGCGTCGCCCAACAAGATAACACGGGCATTCATTAGGATGATACGTACCCCGTACGCTCTGGAACTTACTGATGTACTTTCAGGGATAATCGCCGCGAAAATTGGAATTAGTTTGTTATTTCTGCACAGCAACGGCATTCTAAGCGCTGCACCAATTTAGGGGTACAGATGGCGCGGTGGATTGCGACAGTCCCTCTTGGGCGATTTGTTTAAATTTTGGCACACTGTTTTTTGCCGTTCGCGAGCTGCACCTTCTTCCTCTTCTGATGCTTCTTGTTTTAAAATATAATGAGTTCTCTTTCGGAAATGTGCACATAGCTGTTTGACACGCTATAAAAAAGAGTATATAGTACATGAGTTTCTATAGCTATAGTAGTGAGGAAGCTTGCTGTTCATTGCAAAACTGGGCCTTGATAATAGTGAGGACCTTGCGCCGAATCATGCGCAGAGTGGAGCGTTAAACTAAGCCCCATGTATCCTTCAACAGTATCCCAACAACATGTCTCTCTAGGCAGCTCTGAAATGCAGAAGCGAATGGTTTGGATCTGAAATTCCTCGATTTCTAACGGCTTCTCGCACCGTACACGCTCTCGCTTTAGTAAAGCGACACGAAATCGTCGCGCGCATCTGCGCCCAGACAGCGTAATGCACCGGCGTTGCTGCCGAAATCAAAGCAATAATCGTTATCCTATAGGAGAAACAAGTATGCCGGCGCATGGTGATAAGTTCGCACGGAGCTTATGTTCAAGAGAGAACGTTCTGGGAAGGACGTGCCTAATGCTCACACGCCGAGAGGAAGGCGTCGCACGAATGCATCCGCGAGAAACTGCAGCGCTGCATAAGCGTGCCTCGGCAGGAAACGGGAGTAACTGCTTCGAAAGTCGTTAAGAAATCAAGACAGAGGGGCGCCACCCACTCTTGCGAGGGAAGCGCCAAGTACCCATTGTGTTCGTCGTCGTCGCTGTATTATATAGGGGCGCGTATGTGCTCGATGGCGTTCTTGCTCGCGCGTGTTCGTGCTTTTTCGTTTACTTGGGCACCATTAGCAAATGCACCGTACGAGTTTTCCGCCGAACAACCCAACGCTGTTCCTATGTCTTCGTTTTTATTCATGATACGCGCGTATGTACCCCGGACAACCGTTATCAGGCGCTGATCGCAGAAGTGTTTCGCAAGATGCACTTTCCGCTTCTTTGCTATACGCTGAAGCAGTGGAGAAAAAAAAAAGAAAGTATATATTACTTTCGAGATTAGATGCTGCAGCTTGAACTAGGGAGGGAAGTAAGGAACGATGGAAAAAAGAATATGATAGAGTGTTCGTATGCACGTAATACTACTTATCAGCTCTGTGCTGTCTCGAATTTCTTCACTTCCACTGTCAACCTGTTCATACTTTTACAATATGCTACTTATCAGCCTTTCTGAAGATGTGAAATAAATCACTAAAAGGTCGGTTATGTTCAACAGACTCTCCGTGTAGCTCCTCAAGGTACTGAACTGCTGACTTATAAAACACTAATCCGACCAGCTCTTGAGCACACCTCTATAGTGTGGAACCCTTCCCATAAAGATGACATCCGCAAGATTGATTCTGTTCAGACTAAAGGCTTACGTTTCATATACCGTAGATATGACGGATACTTTTCGCCTTCCTCTAAGCTTTTGTCAGCACGTCAACACATCGAATGTTCTGCATTGTGTAAAAAACTCATTACGCTTCACTCGTTTAGAGAATTGTATAAATTCCAGTGATCCTTCCCGTGGTCATAGCTCTCAAAAACTAAACCTTTTAACATTTCAAAGTGGAACAAACATGTTCAAACACAGTTATTTGCCATAGAGAATTCAACGCTGAAATCCTTTACCTCGACATGCTCGTGCATTGCCACTTCTTGACTTTTTGTCTTCCATTGATGTGTGATGTTTCAATCACACTCGTGCAATAGCCCTAGCGGGGTTGCAGTATGTATAAATAAATAAATAAATAAATAAATAAATAAATAAATAAATAAATAAATAAATAAATAAATAAATAAATAAATAAATAAATAAATAAATAAATAAATAAATAAATAAATAAATAAATAAATAAATCGGCTCGTTTGGCCGCCTAAGCGTGCGGGAAATCGGCGTCGGAATAGCGGTACTCCTTTACTCTTCTCTGGAAGCCGTACTTATGGCTGTGGGGCTTCCGTGGGGTGTCCGCTTATGTAGCTTCTGCTGGTGTATATCTTGAAAACAACAGACCAAAGGGTCGAAAGTATTTCTTCTCTGTGTTCTGCACGCATAACCAAAATTCGGTGCGAAATACGAAGCTCAGAGAAGAATCAAAGTGGCATGCATGCATTGACCTAATTTGCTAACGAAGTGAAGATAGAAGTGGCGAATGCGACGGCGGCTGCGGCAGAACAAATAGGCGGCACTTTCTTCACCATACTAAAGGTGAGCTATTTATATACACCATTTGCCAGTGGCGGTACTCAAAGATCGGTGGCACTTCAGCATGTTTTCGTTATCACTAGCGAGATGGCGCGAAGAGCTCGAAGGGCGTAGAGTCACTGGAAAATCAGAGTACCGCAAAGGTAGGCTGCACGCGGGCAACATTGGGTGGCGGCGGCCATGTCCCTTCCAGACCGTCCGGCGCGTTGCTAGCGTGTGTTGAGAAGTGACCGATCTTTTAGCCTCAGTGCCGTGTTACGCTCGGCAGAACGGCATTATGTGTGTGTTTCTTCAAGAGGATATATTAGAAGTGATTTCGAGTCATCGACAGGTATGAATCGACTGCGCGGTTAGCGGTGTAACTAATGAAACGTACGGTGAATGTTGCCATGTGCTCGCGAACTCTCTTCATGGCTTCATCGGCCTCTTTTTGTGTCACGCCCGGGCGTGTTCGCTAGGACCGGGGCTGTAAACATAGTTGCATTAGCGCAGTGACATCGTGCGAGATGCCATTTACTTCGACATTTGGTGAATCATGACTCTTTGCGCTAGCTTTGCAGTCGGTGTTCAGGTTCACTGCACTCGAGAACGTTATCGATCAACATCGAGAACATTCAACATTGCGTCCTTCGACTGATCGCTGACGCATAGCTTGCTTGTGCACCGTGCTTGCTGTTCAACTGGTTGATATGTGTAATAGAAGTTGTGTGTGTACGGTAATTGGAAGTTGTGCGCGACGTCTTGATTCGGAACGCCAGCAGCCGAACGCACGGGCGAATCGGCGTGCGGTAGGTAAGGTGCATCTTATCCTGCGATACGTAGAAGGCCATCAAAAATGATTGACATCACTACTTAATTATTTCATTTCCTATTTCTTGTCTCCTTAATATTCTCAACGTTGCAATGAATTTGCAAATATTTTGCTCTGTTCCGACAAACAGATTTTTTTGCGTTACCAGCGCGTAAACAGCTGGGGTTCGGTTTCTGCACTGCTGCACTTTTTTTTTTTTCATAATGCGCTCTTATTAAAACTTCCTCGGCACGGTGCTTTATGTTCTATTGATGAGAAATAGCGCATTCCGGAATTTTTAAAGCGCATGCTACTGCACTCAATGCGTGGAATCTGCTTTCTTTCTTTTTTTTTTTTTGCTGTGACCATTTCTCACCAACTATACAGTATTTTAAGGGTACGCTCGGCGCAATGCAGCATTAGCAGCATTTTTTTGCAACAAATTTAAAAATACGCTTCATAACGTTGCCTTATACCAAGTTTATCAACAGAGTTCCACGCTTCTGTTTTGTACAATGCTAAATGATCATGCCACAATTGCCTTCAAGGTATACCAGTAAACAGTTATTATTTTAATAAATATTCGATTTCGCTCTCGTGCGTGACACGCTTATAACTCGGATAGCATGCGTAATCTGTTCAACAGATCGAGATGATAACAGCCGAGGAAATGGAAAGGTATGTAGTTTTCAATATCGCTGACCATAGCGAACCGATAAGGTGAAGTATCCTGTCGCATAAGATCTTTTCCAGCAAAGTTAGTGTAGTTCACTGCAGGAAGGAGTGTTATTCGAGGGGGGCGAATTCGTCCAGGCCAGCTATGCAGCCACGTAGAACGGCGCTCTTTGACATTAATTTTTCCCACACGGCAAACGAGATTCAGCTCACCGTAACGTTCGATTGATGGTGAGCTACTCTCTTGTGGCATCTGCATGCAGTGGCGTAGCCAGGGGGTGGCACACCAGGCCCGTGCCCCCCCCCTCCCCGAAAAAAATGTCTGCTTACGCCCCTGTCTGCATGACGCGTTTAAAAAAGCGACGAAGTACTTCTGGGGTCCGTGGTACTGTTAAATACCCGGCCCCGCTCTGCGTTCAATGCACCCGCACCCAAAGCGCTTGGAAGGGATATGGCGGCGAGAGGTCACATGATGCGAGTAAGCCAATCGCGTCGGCGGCGGCGCGCGGAAAACAGATGCGATACTCCGAAATTTTTCCAGTGACTCTAGAAGGGCGCGCTTCAAGGGTCGTCGCCTCACGCGCTGCGATGAGCGCGCGCCTCTAAAGGACGTGGTCGCTCGTGCGCGCGCGCTTATCTCGTGATGGCGGTGGTTGCTACGTCTTGTGCTCTCACCGCAAGTTTCCATTGAAGTTACCGAGAGCACGAAGGTCACTTCGCTCACTGCAGCGGTCGCTTTTGCTAAAGGAGCGCGCTGCTAACACACAAATAAGTTACAACTGTGACAGGTCGCGCTCATCTTGTGTATACTTATGCGTTCGTTTCGTGCGTCCTCCTTTGTGTTTGAACAGCGCGCTTTAACTGTTCAGCTGTGAAAGTTGTTAGTTCGCGCTCATCCTGTGTATGTTCGGTCTGAGCGTCCTTCCTGCTTGAGCAGAGCATTGCAAGTTTCGAGCTGCTTGCCGTTCTTCGCATGACATTACAACTTGCTGCTATAGCGTTCATTCGTTCGCCTTTGTGACGAAACAATGCACAACAAACGCTCAACTACGTCTATTTATTTATTTATTTATTTATTTATTGATAAATAAGTAAATAAATAAATAAATTCACAGGGTCCTTTATGCATTTTCTTAAGACGATTCGAAGGTGAAGTCCGTCCGGTGTGGCTATAATGCCGTGCACTTTAAGTCGAGGGAACGCCGTTTTTTTTAAATTTTTTTACTCACATGAACGCTGCAAGGACGAAGTGAACGCGCAGCTCGCGATCACCTCGACATTTATGCTTCCTTTCTCTCGCGCCAGCTTTCAGTTCAAGGTCACGTTCGCATTAGACGTATAAGTCTTTCGCCTATTAAGCGCCGCAGTCATGTGTGCAGATACAAATGCGACATAAGCATAATGTTTTTATCCCTTAACGCCTTCCTCCTGTGCAAGGTAGCAAATCGACCGCGCATTCCTGGTTGGCTTCTCTGCCTTTCCGTATCTTCTCAGTCTAGTTCTCTCTTACGTGAAAAGCGCGAACAAGGACGTGAAACTAGCGTTTCCTAAGAAACCTTCATTATCTCGTCAGCGAAATCTCCTTTGTTTACGTGAGACGGCTATCTTCGATAGCGATCTTTTACTTCTCCTCGCGAATCTTCCACCCTTTCATCAGTCTACATGCAAAGCGCTTGAAAAATGCATGTTGTGATTTTTTTCCCCTTTTTTTGCTGCTGTTATAGCGCAGCTGTTTTGGCAGCTGCTTTTGTGTATGCGGTGCAACTTGGTTATTATGAGCCGGCTCTCGACAGGATGCAAAGCACGACGAGACTGCACGCCTTTTTTTCCCGAACCTGCACAGCACGGCTGCGTTCTATCAGATTACGCAGAAAAAAAACTGCGTGGAAGTTGTAGAACAGAAAAACGAAGATTCGAAAGAAAATTTTTAGCTGCAGTTTCCTCGGCGTTCGAGGAGAAAAGCGAGACAACATGGCCGTACTAGGAGCGAGGCTGTCAAGGGAGCCCTCTCTCGAACGCAGGCATTCCGCAAATGGAATAACGCCATAATACTATTCCACGAGACATGGTAATGCGCTCTCTTCTATTCAATACGAATGAAAAGGACGTCGCATACATATACGGGCCTACTTTTTGTTTTTCCTTTTGCCGAGCCTAGATTTCTTTCGACTCGTGTTTTTTCTCTGCTTCCTGTATCTGTGGCGCCGGCGTCAGTAAAAACGAAACTTTTCGGACGGAAATAAAATTTAGATTCGCCCGCTTTCATTTGCCCTCGAACGCGCGGCCTCCTTTTTTTTCATCGAAAGGCAGCAAATAAATGCGAATAACCGCTCCTTACTCGAACGTATGCGAGAAAAATAAATGAGAATTGTAAAACTGGTTTACATGAAATACTCGAAATTCAGCAGAACTACCGGCGCGACTATCGAACTGCGCAAATAATTCGACGCGATAGGTCAAGGTAGCTGCTATTGGGAAGGATTCGATGAAGAAAACACAGAAAGAAAAAGACGCTCGCGAGAAGGAAATCGAATTAAATACATTTGAGAAAGCGGAACCCTCGAGAATGGATTCGCTATGTAAGAAGTGGAGCGTATATGGAAAACATGCCACCGGAACAATCAATATGGATAGCAGTATGGAGTAAAGTGTAGACAACTGCACAACAGCAAGGACGGCGAAGAAGTCGTTGATGCAGAGTTCTCGTAGAAATATCGGTATTGCAAAGTAAGCAACGTTGTATAGCGAAGCAGCAAGATTTAGAATAACACAAAGTGGAATAAAGAAAAAAACTAAACATCCGATGGCACGTTGCCGTCGAAGCAAGAGACCGTGACGTCTAAGAAGTGAGCGCACTGAGTGAGCATGTGAAAAAAGAAAAACGGAAAGTGGCAACGGAAACACACGCCTCGATTCGGGACAACAAAGGGAATGGCAAAAATGGAAGAAAATACGTGTGCACCAGCGCAGAAAGTTTTTCTTTTATTTCTGCTTAATTCTTCCAAAATAGTTTTTACCTGTTCGCGTGTTCGTTGGAAGGAAACGTTTTTATAGGAATCTAAGGCGAAACCTTCGAACTGCATGTTTCAAAGGAGACTCGGTGTCGGCTTTGAGTTGGACGATTTGACTCAAGTACTCGTGGTAAGCATTCGATTGAAAATATTCTGCAAGCGCGCTGTTAAACGGCCAAGTAGAGTCCTAGACTTCGTCTACGTGTCAAGTGGCAGACAGTATGCCAGCTTTCCTAGTGAAACGTTCCATGTGCCATTATGAAAATTTCATATGTATCCTTAAAATTCTTATGGAAATATATGGTAACTATATGGAAAATGTATGGACTCCATGTGGATTCCGTAGGGAAAACATATCGAATGATTGGAATGCCATACGCAACGCTTCAGTAGGGTTCAACTGACCATATTCAGTTGGTGGGCCGTTGCTAAACATAGACTAGGTTGCGGATCTGTGGAAGACATTTTTGCTAAAATTCATACTTTTTATAGAGTGATGATTAGCGCCTGCGGAACAAGAATGTCGCTGAAGCCAACGTTTCTTCCGGGATTATACCTACACTTGTCCATCGCCTCAGTGCAGCTGACAATGTTTTTCGATGCGCCTATAATAATGGTCAAGGGGGTTTCAAGCCTTCTGCTCTAATGCGTACGCGACACTAAACTTCCAGACATTTGGTAGAAGACTCATGAAAAGTGCAAGCGACATATCGGTAGAGTGTAAGCCGACCCAGATTGCCGAGTTAAACCGGCCTGTAGAAGGCACTAAGCCGAGACCGACCATATCACTATTGATCTGCTGTGTGCACATCAGCGTGTCGCAAATCACTCGTTTGCTTCAGCCGAGGCTGCATCTGTTCCGTGAGATCTCCGCATTCACTAATAAACACTATAAGCTAACCTTCGACGGGATGCACGCCCCTCAATCATAATGTTTGTCTCCCTTCTGTGCCATGCATTGCCCGAAGGCACCCTAGAAAAACGAGATACTTATATTCCGGTAAACTTCCCCACCTTTCGCATCTCATTTAAATCTTTAGCCGCGATATGTCGTGCATACGTAAGGGCCCTAGCTATTTTCGGTATAAAATCACAAAGGTGTGTATTACATTTTTGCTTACCCGGTTTAAAGGGGCCATGACATGGTCACACAACTATTCGTGATTTTCAGCAAAAAATAGAAGTGGAGGATCTACTGTGCCTATGCATATATGAAAAGTGGACTGTAAGTCAATGTTTCAGTGCGAAAGAGGCCCTAGAAGTCGCCGGCTATAAGCCGCACCCACCGCCGGCGACCGTCATATTGCAATGGCGTATGTGACGTCATGTGCTGCATGAAGGGGAGCCGTCGTCTTCTGCCAAAGTTTCGGACCCTGTAAACCATTAAATTTTAATGTCAAGCTGAATAAAGCTTACATAGCTCAAATACACGCGCAGCTGAGAACGGAACAAAATCGTTCGCCGGAATGCAGAAGCTCGCACTGCAAGCAGCTTGTTAAGTCAATGGCTCGCGAATGCGTCAGTGTTGCTCGACTCTCAGGCCACTCGTGTGTTTATAAAAATACTCAAATATAAGTTATGTGCTGGAACGAAGGCGCTAAAACTTCGCCAGCTGTGAACGCACAAGGATTAACCCACATAACACAGATTACGATCGAAAATTGAGTGTCATGGCACCTTTAAGTATTTCTTTCATTCATGGGCTCTAAATAAACAAATGTTTTCTGTTGTTCACTTTTTACTTTAACGAACAATTGAAAAATTTATTGCAGTTGCTGTTCATAAGGCCGACAAAAGCATTACTGCATTGCACATTAATCTGGTCGTGCACACGCTTAGGCTGAAACATGCGCACGCACACACAAAACGCAATCACACACGCACATAACAATGACAACAAAAAAAGAAAAGAAGTTGGCCTCGAGCTAAAGCCCGCTCTTGGGCTTGTTTTAAAATTTAAAGTTCGCAGGTCATCCAAGTGTACTAGGACGAGCACGATGCCTCTCGCATTTTTGTTCTCCCACAAGAAAAGAATCGACTTTGTTGGCTACGCATTTCTTTCTCTCTCTAACTCCTTCTTTTCTCCTGCAAGTGCAAGCTTGTATGGGAGCAGTCTTTACGCAAGTTTGCACGCCAAAGCCGGAGATTCTCCGCGACCCGGAAACGCACCATCAAAAGTAGAGAGGTCGCTATAAACTCGGCTTTACTGCCTATAGCCCCATCCGCTCCCGCACCGTTCTCAGACTTCTTTTTTTTTTTAGCTTTGTCGGTATGGAATTCGGCTCTCCGAGAGATTCCGTTCGTTTCTCCAGATCTTATTCGGCAGACTACTACGCGGCCCATCTTGCAACATCCACGTAGCGCACAGAATTTTTTACGCTCCTTGTGGGCTAACTTGTATTCTCAGTCCAGAGAGCGCTGGAACAAAAGAGAAACCTCGAAGAGAGCCGTTCGGTGGTGGTTGTAAAATGATCGGGACCGCGAATCTCGCCAAGAGGCCCTCGTATTAAGAAAGGGCGTTTGTTTATTGTGCTGGTCAGTTTTGTTTTGTTGCGTTTTCTTTCTGACAGTGATTAGGCTAACAGGAAAGAGAAATCTTAGCCTACAAATTCACAATGAAGTTTCATATTTCCATAGAAGTTACTGTTTCTTTAAGAATAAATGTGCGTGAAGGAGAGGTTGGCGTCGTGTGCGATGCCTGCAGCTCATAACAGCGTTGACATGTTTTGAAATTCTGGCTCAAGTTACGTAGGACACCTCGTATTTGCAGAGCGTTCTTTCTCGAATGCATGTGCTGGTTCGGTATTAACGCGACAGCGTTAAAGAGCCGGTCTCGCAGAAATTCCGGTGTCGGCGTCGTTGACTGTGAGCGAAAAATCATCTCTTGTCCGTGACCGAAAAATCGATGATATCGCAAATAAAATAAATAATAAAAATCTTAGGTTCGAGTAAGAATAGAACACAGGCCTTCTGCGCGGCAAGCAGGTGTTCTGCCACAGAGCCCCGCTATTGCTTGACACTGTTTCGAACATAAAAATAAACACTATATGAATGTCATGTAGTGGAAGCAGTCTCCTTAACGCATGTAATATCGCATGTGCAAAAGCGTAGAATCTTACCCGTTGGAAAAACATGTGCATAGCGTCACGAGTGTGTGTTTCGAAGGCCCACCCTTTACCGAGCGCTCAGACATATTTAATCATCGTCATCAGCAAAATAATCAACAAAGTGAGCAGCTGCGTAGGTTCGCGTGTTGCCTTACGGACGCGAAGTGGTCCCTTCGATGATGCGCAAAAGAAAGAATTATGGCGTAGTGGGCACTTAAAAACTGTACCGTTGCAGTAGGCATTCTTGGATAGTTTGAAACGGCCAATGTTTCGCGCACGAACGTTCCTTTCCTTGCGGCTTGGTTGAAGGGGGCCCGATTACGCTATCGAGTTCTACTCTTGAAGACGAAGCTCAAGCGTCCTCCAAGTTTTTCTTGCATTTCGCGGGCATCTGTAAGAAGCGGAAGAACACTAATACTTAATAAATTGGACGATAGAAACTGTCCAATCGGAAGTTTTGCAAGCCGACCTATAACTCTGTAATTTGATTTTTTCGCCAGCTTCGTTAATTAAGAAGCTATATAATTAATCTTGGCCCTGCGCCGCAGTGCCAATACGACCGCAACAGTTGGGAATCAAATTCACGACATTGTGCTGTGACGAAGAACTCTACGTGTAACTAAGCAGGTGAACAAATCCACGCAATACTATTGCAGTGGATACCTGGCCACTGCAATATCCCTGTCATTATTGCGGCGGATTAAGCAGTGGCACAAGCACATAGCAAAAACAATACATCGGGAATATGTATAAGAAAAAGTGAATTAAAACGCATACTGCGCCAGACGTCAACTCGTCTTTGCAGAGCTACATGGTTTGATGGAAATTCTAGATATTCAGACTTATTTTGCATTAACCCTACTCTTCAGTTCCGGATCTCTCTAACGTTAAACACTCGCAGGGCCTTTGAAACACTGGTGCACCGACTCCAGCAGGGTACCGCGTACACAAAATACTTTTTACACAAATTTTCGCGAGCAAAGAGACCAGAATGCGCATGCGGCCACGTGGATCAAAATATACAGCATATTTTATTAGAATGCCCACGATATCAGGACGAGATTTAACGGCACTGGATCGTAGGCCCTTCAGCCGACGAAAAATCCCACATGACCGGAATTTGAGAATTTCTGTACTGCTCTGTGACTGGATGTTTCGTGTTATTCACAGCATATGCAGTGTTCGTGTGATTACATTTTATGTGAACTATACTGTTATGTGACGAGACTGTATCTTGTGTGTGTGTGTGTTTTTCCCTTTTTCATGTAAATGGACTATATATAAACTCTGCCTAGCTAATCTTTTACGTATATTTTTTTTCTTTTCGTTGCTGTGACTTTGCCGTATACTATCATCCGTGAAAAGGAGTAGCCGGCGCTGGACAAAAGTGCCAAAAGCTCCTGAACATTATCTAATAATAATAAAGAGAGCCGCCCCAGTGGGTGAATAGACCTATTTAACCTGAAGTTGCTATTATGCGGCATTCTTAAAACTCCTCATTTTGTTAAAAGTGCTCAATTCAGCAGTGCATTCTTTTCAGGTTTTTCGAGACATCTCCGTTTTTTCGAATAACCCGGAAATAAGGTACGAACACACTTTAGAATAACGACAGGCATTGAAGGACCATCTTCGCAATTAGATGTTCTAGTTAAAACAGAGCAGAATGGAACAGAGATTCTAGTTTTCGCCTTTGCAACTCACGTAAGTGGCAGTCCCACTTTAACACGCAAACAGCGACATATTGCATTTTATAACGTACAGTTTCCAGGGATGCAGCGCACTACCGGTTTCTAATGAGTTTGCGGGTTTAGACGTTCACGCAAAGAGCGACTACACACACACGTATCTGCACGGCGGGGCAACACCGTATGCATACGAATGTACAAATCAAAACATAAACTCGGAACTTGAGCGAACCTATCGCGAATATAGTTCGCGAAACGCAATATCTTTCCTAAAAAGAAGCTGACGGCCATCGCCCGACGCAAAAGCAGCCGCCTACCACCACCCCCTGCTCCTATTTGCCTTGTTGCCGCCGCAAAATGACTCTGTGGGCCGGCCGGCGCACATTGATGCGACTGCACGTACTTTGAGGCACGTGCACGAGCAATATACTTTTCTTGTCGCGAATGCGCCAGCAGCACCGGGACGCTCCCCATCTTCTTCGTCTCATATTTCGGCCGCATCCATTCGGAAACCAATTTGTCGCCGCAGCGCGCGCAGTTCGCAGAAGCATTGCTTTCCTCCGCAGCGAATAAAGAGCCTGAACGACAGAGAGAGACCGAAGCCCTGCGAGAGTCGTGAAAAGACCGGGGCAATAATATGAAGCCACGACGAGGACATACGCAGTTGCTTGCTTCGGAGCGCTCCTATTTCTTTTCGGGAGTCACCCATGCACGCACGTGCTGCACTTTCTATAGGAGTGAAAAATGCCAGGGAGATAGAGGAGGAAGGGGGAGGAGGCGCCACGCAAATGCGACGATTTTCAAAGCGACGCAATTTTCCTAATGTAAACTGCGCACGCGCGGCGTAAACATGGTTTGTGTGTGTATGCCGACCGAGTTAGGCTAATGCCGGTGAAAAGACGAAACTCGAGACCTCTCGTTTGCTGTGCGGTGCAGAGTGGTCCGTGGAGAGTCGCGCTGCTGCGAGCATAAGCTGGCAATTTTCGATATTCAGTCGCTGTGGATGCATTCACAAAGAGCAGGGTGCGAGGAACCCTGAAAAAATGTGCAAAAATTATGATTTCTCGTATTCTGCTACGTCGTCGTTTTGGAATAAAACAGCAAATCCGTTCTGCGAGAGCCCCGCGATGTGGAGCAACGTTTGTGAAATACAGCAAAAAGACAAGGGCAGCTCCACACTGGTGTTGCCAAGCCTGAAGGAACAGCGGAGCCGGGTGGGCCTTCTTTAGCCTACCAGACAAGCCTATAGCCTAGAGATAGCCACTTAAGCCTATATATAGCCACATGAGCATAGAGAGGAGCAGTTAAGCCTGGGAAAGTCAAGTTGAGGCTCTCTCTCTTTCTCTGTTTCTCTTTCTCTCTATCTTTTACTCGTTCTCTAGCCTATAGCAACACAATCATTTGGTTCCCAAAAGTGCTTGTTCTGCTAGCGTGCCTGGATAGCCGAGCGGTTACAACGCTCGCCTTCGGACCGTGGCTACCCGGGCTCGAATCCCGCCTAGCTGAGAAACATTGTTTCGCTTTATTTATTTCTTCTCCTCCACCTCTCCACTTCTCCTCTCTTCTTCCTTTCCTTCCATGAACGCGTTGCTAGGCGACGCATGGTGACGTCATTTTTCGGCGAGGTTTTTGCATAAAGGCCACACTATGCAGGCACTGTCGGCGTGAATTAAAACCCGAACAGCGGCAAGCACTGGCAACGGCATAGTGCGCAACGTCCAGTCATCACCAGTGGCAGGCGCCCACGCCGGCCACCATTATCACCTTGTCACCTTATCAGAACCAGAAACGAAGCGAAAATACCGCACTATAGGGGGATCGCGCAGTGCTGCCATTGCTGATGTGCACGCCTGCCAGTAGTGATAACTGGACGGCGCACAACACAGCTACACAGTAAATGGGCCAGATACACTAGCGCACTGCGAAAAACATATAGCTGAAGCAAAAAAAAAAAAGAAATAAGCTATACCTACAAGAGATAGAATAGAAGCATCTGTGTTTACGGCGAGCTTTACGCCATCTTGGACAAACTGGCAAGAATGGTCGTGGAAAGCAATCTTGCAGGCGCATTTGGTTCGCGAAAGCGTCATTTCTACATGGCTGTCATTCTGACGAAGTGGAATTGAAAGATGGTTGAGGGCTGTTACTGCGCACGGCCAGAAGCCTCTCGCGGCTTGAAAAAGAAAATAAAGGGAAACAAAAGAATCCCTGACGCTTCTTCGTAGTCGCCGTAATGTTGTAATCTTGTCTCTCTTACAAATGCAAGAACGGATAGCCGAAGCAGTACGGCTTCAATATTTCGGAGTGCGAGCAGCGGTCAGCCCATTTCCAGAGGAAGGCTTCCTCTTGCAAAATAACTACCCTGAAATAGGCATGGCGTTGCGTTTCCGAGAGTCTTAGCCTTGTTTTATTCTTTCTTTCTATACTTTATCAATCTTATAAGATATTGCTGTAGCAGCCCCGCGGTAAGTGACAATTTTCGAAACGGAAAGATGCCAAGTGCTTATATTCCGCTATCTTGTGCAACACAGAGAATAGGTCGAATGCACGCACGCACGCACGCACGCACGCACGCACACACACACACACACACACACACACACACACACACACACACACACACACACACACACACACACACACACACACACACACACACACACACACACACAGACGGACGGACGGACGGACGGACGGACGGACAGATAGATAGATAGATAGATAGATAGATAGATAGATAGATAGATAGATAGATAGATAGATAGATAGATAGATAGATAGATAGATAGATAGATAGATAGATAGATAGATAGATAGATAGATAGATAGATAGATAGATAGATAGATTACCACTCGTGGGCTTTACTCAAATTCTGTGTCTCGTAGCATGACTGACACAGATGATAAGCAGTGCGTTGTAAGCGTAATATTTTGCAGTAGCCTCACCAAAGCCACAGACAGGCTGTATTTAGCAAAGTTAAAGAAAACCTAAACGCGTGCCTTTTACACCGTAGCTGTAAATGACGCCAGATTACTAATTAGCTGTTCCCTTTATAGGTGCGCTGTAGCCCACATAATATCTAAGATGAAGGTAATTTACCGGCTGACGCAGTCTTTACTTGCTGAAATGCTGTTTTGTGCTTCGCTGATGGAAGTTCCGAAGTGTTTCGGCGTGTCTCTTTCTGTATATGCATTCTGCCTTTTAAATGCGAAGCATTTTTTAGCGAACTTCTGCGACTTTGAGCGTATCTATCTATCTATCTATCTATCTATCTATCTATCTATCTATCTATCTATCTATCTATCTATCTATCTATCTATCTATCTATCTATCTATCTATCTATCTATCTATCTATCTATCTATCTATCTATCTATCTATCTGTCTGTCTGTCTGTCTGTCTGTCTGTCTGTCTGTCTGTCTGTCTGTCTGTCTGTCTGTCTAGCCGCCTACGACTTTGTGCTCCCCTGGTCGCTTGGTTAATCGAATGTGCACCACAATTCGTATGGCGTAACATGACTGTATGACGAACATAAATGACAAGTCATAACATGAAAATCATGACACGCATGTCATGTACAGCATGACTTACGTGCCACGCTCATGGGGCGCTGGCGGCCGTTTCGCTAGATTTATATGCACCAAAATTGGTATCTTGTGACGTGACTGTGTAACTAACATAAATAACACGAGTTAACATGAAAATCACGACACGCATGTCATGTACAGCATGACTTACGTGCCACGCTCATGGAGCGCTGGCGGCCGTTTCGCTAGCTTGATCTACCCCGAAATTGGTATGGCGCGACGTGACTGCGTGACGTACATAAAACACGAGTTATCATGAAAATCATGACACGCATGTCATGTACAGCATGACTTACGTGCCACGCTCATGGCGCGCTGGCGGCCGTTTCGCTAGCTTGATCTACCCTGAAATTGGTTTTGCGCGACGTGACTGTGTGACGAACATTAAAACACGAGTTAACATGAAAATCATGACACGCATGTCATGTAATGCATGACTTACGTGCAACGTTCATGGTGCGCTGGCGGCCGTTTCACTAGCTTGATATACACCACAATCGGCTTTGCGCAACGTGACTGTGTGACGAGCACAAATAACATGGTGTAACATGAAAATCATGACACCATATCATGTACAGCATGACTTACGTGCCACACTCATGGGGCGCTGGCGGCCGTTTGCTAGCTTGATATACACCAAAATTGCTATCTTGCGACGTGAACGTGTGACGAGCATAAATAACACGAGTTAACATGAAAATCATGACACGCATGTCATGTACAGCGTGACTTACGTGCCACGCTCATGGTGCGCTGGCGGCCGTTTCGCTAGCTTGATATACACCGAAATTGGTATTGCGCGACGTTACTGTGTGACGAACATAATTTTTTCTTACTTCAAACGATTAGAGAACGCTATTCAACTTTGTCAAATTAAGTAAAGTCTAGATGTATTAACTCTAGGCGGATATTAATTACTAAATTATCAAAGAAATTGATACAGCAATCGCATTAATACTTCAATTCACTTCTTAGTTCAGAACAATGCGGAATAGGTTTATATCAGAAAGTTCAATGAAACACAATTCGCAATGCCCACGAACTATAGGTGGCGCGCCGTGCTTTTCAATATGGCGCCAGGAGGAGGGTCAACCCGTTTGTTAGCATAGGAACAGATAGGACGTGCGGACGTACAGACCGTGCCACTTTCGCCGGATGAAGTCATGAGCTGCGCTGAAATGGATATGAGACTAAAATACTTTCCCAAACCATGGAAAGTGCTAAGTACTAGCCACCTAATTGTTTGCTGCGAAGTGAAAGGTTATATTTCAGCTCCGTTACCGTGCATAACGATGCTTTGCGAAATCCTGTGCGTGCTACATAAACCTGTATGAACTAGAATTGACGTATGAGCTGAACGGCACTCCGAGGTAGTACGTACCGAGCCTGCCTGACTGATTTGCCGCAGTAGTAGGCCGCCAGCGAGTAGCGCCATCGCTGCTGCGCGTGATGATGGCTTGCAAACATAAAAGTGTTCTGTGATAATACCCCGTCGTCATTACTTGTGCAGTCGAAAACGCGGAGTTACGTCTTCAACGGAACACAAGCATTTAACATGCCATTCAGTAGCGCTTGTGTCACAGCCATGCTGAGACTCTAGCCCTCTAGCCATGTGTACTTCACTCGCATGTTGCAGGTTCGATCAGCACGATCGAAACATGAATATCGAAAAGAATAAACACGTATGCTTTTCGCAACGTCGAAGAAGTTCGCCGAGAGGCGTGGATTGTGGCCGTGACTGCACGTTCCATCGCTCTAACCATTTCGCTTCGTTGGTCGAGCTCGAGCGTGTTGGCGGCATGCGGCGCTCCGTAATATCCACAATAATTGTGATACATGCAATGCACAAGGGGAACTATGCTTTTAGTTTGATCTCGCTCAAGGATATTATACATTAAATACAATCAAAGTGACTTACGAGCGTGAAAGAACATTAACGCACGAGGGGACGTGAAGTGCAACTCGCTCCTCGTGAGTTAGCAGCCATGGTGGTTCATCGTCGCTGTCACTCTCGGTGCTTTCACAGTCTTCTACGTCCAGTGAAAAATCCTCGTCGTCAAGATAGTTTCTTTCTACATCACTGCTGAAAGCAATCTGAAGAATTTCCTCCGCCGAACGACTTCGACCACTCCGCGTCACCACGTTCACAATTAGACCGACGTTTGGGCGCGGAGAACGTTTTGCTCTCAGACCGGTCAACAAGCAAATCGCTTGCAGTGTGCTGCCACCTATCAACAAACGTACAAAAACAAGCGGCGCAGCGGTGGCTATGAAACCCAACACACTGGCGAAGGACGGCGTGGATGGAAAGCGTTCGCTCCACGAAAGGCGTCGAGCAGACGCGTCCTCGAATGATTGAAACGTCGCTCGCACGATTCGTAACAGCGCTTTGCTGACAAAGGATAGACGCCCTATTTTAATGTATCGCCAACTTGAGATCGCTCAGTTACACATGAGCACATCGCGAGCCCGCGCGACCTCCCTCCCGCGTGCAGTGCTATGGGACTCATGCACTACAAGAAACACTGACCAATTATATGTGCAAGTAAAACAGGGTGAGCTTCAACGGAATATGTCAGACGATAACATTTAACTTACCTACGTGGCTACAGAAAGCCTCGCGAAGCTGATAGTATGTGTACACTGTGGGCTAGCATTGAAAGCGCGAGTTGCCACGTATTTTCACGAAAACTTCGCGTCTCGCAAGAACGAATCAGATTTCTCGTGTCACGGAGGGCCCGGTTTGTTCACTGATGCAGGGAACATGCAAAGTCGTAGTGTTCCTTTCTTGCCATCGCGTTAACACTGAGGCTGGCACAGCCGAACAAGGGAGCGACTGCATAGTGCCGCCATTTTGTCGTCTACTAACCCTCCTCGAGAGGACGCTCCTGAATTCCGCTCGGTGGCGCGACAGTCTATGGGCATTGCGAATAGTTGCGCGCTTCGGCATTTCAAAATGTCTGCGTAGAACGAAATAACTGCCGTCCACTTATTCGATCAAATTACGCGATTACGCAACCATCCCGGCTGTCCCTGCACGTACCTGCGACGTTTATGTGCGGCGCAATCTGAAGTTGTCGTCCCACGTATCTCTTCCCACGAAGTTATCCTGATTGGAGCTTTGCGCAATTACCGGTTGGACGAAGAGTCACTTCAGCGGCATGGGCGAGACAGGACCACTTTATCGCAATGCATGGCGAAGGTTCATGTTACGCCGCCACACTACGTCAAAGGGGAGATAGGTTGCGCCATGAGTCACGCTTAGCAGTGCCGCTTGTGTAACAAGGAATAACTTGATATCAGTTACGGTCTACGGGCGCTTTTACAGCGAAAGCTGTTATGAGATCATTTCACCGGCCGTTTTTGGCGCCGTAGTTGTCCGCCGCCGCCGCCGCCGCCGCCGCCGCCGCTGCCGCCGCCGGTGATCCGTAACCAGTATCGCTCGAAATAAGAAAAAAAACTAAATAAGAAAAAAATTCCAGGATGGAATGAGGTTCGAACCTGGGTCCTCTGCGTGGGAGCCCAGTATTCAACCTCTGAGCCATGCCGGTGCTTGAAAATGCTTTGCTAAAAGGTCCTATACAGGCTTCATGTCGGGAAGGAACCACATTAGCATATGCAATATGGCGTGGTAGAAGAGTAAAATAAGCACCAAGCGTCGCACAACGCGAATTATGTAACCAGGCGTCACACACTGCGAATTGCGCAACGAGTAGGTTGTTGAATGCTTCCAACCCATTACAAAGGACCCTGTCATAATTCTTCATCGTCATCAGGCACAGCATCAACAAAGTGCGCATAATGCCTTACATGGGTTTAGCAGGTACCAACGCTCTCCGGAGAATGACGAAAAATGGCAGAGTGCCTGCTGCCCTACTTCTCAAAAATTACAATGATTTATAGCATAGTGGGTTCCTCGCAAGTGCACTTGGATTGGTTGCCAAGGAAGCCCATAAGCGCATGATCCACTTCCTCTGGGTCTCAGTAAAATTACAATGATTTATAGCGTAGTGGGTTCCTCGCAAGGGCCCCTGTATTGGTTGCCAAGGAAGCCCATAAGCGCATGATCCACTTCTTCTGGGTCTCAGTAAAGTTACAATGATTTATAGCGTAGTGGGTTCCTCGCAAGGGCACTTGTATTGGTTGCCAAGGAAGCCCATAAGCGCATGATCCACTTCCTCTGGGTCTCAGTAAAATTACAATGATTTATAGCGTAGTGGGTTCCTCGCAAGGGCACTTGTATTGGTTGCCAAGGAAGCCCATAAGCGCATGATCCATTTCCTCGGGGTCTCAGTAAAGTTCTTCGCTCCCCCCCCCCCCGTCTCTTTCCCACGTCAACGTATGTTATACAGCATGACGGGAGTGGGAAATAGCGACCGGGCGTCGCCTAATGCAAATTACATAACTGGTGGGCCGTTTAAAAATTCCAACCCATTACAAAGGGCTGAGCCATAATTCTTCATCGTCATGAGTCGTCGCGTGAACAAAGTGCACATAATTCCTTACAGACGTGTAGCTGGTGCCTCGCTTCTCCGCAGAATGACGAATAATGGCTTAGTAGGTGCTTCCAAACTTCACAAAAATTGTGATTTATGGCGTAGTGGGTACCTTTCTAGTGTACTTCTATTGTAGCCCCAAGAGAGCTTAACGGGCTCTAGAAACGCCGCTCTTCCAGCTTTCGCTGTGACTGTGCTGCGGTTTTAGCGCAGGCCTGGCGTATTTTCAAATGCAGGCAGGAAACTCGACTTTTATAACGATTTCTCTTGCCTTAACTAAAAAAAATCGCGCAGAATCTCCTTTGGGAGTTATCTAATTCGTAAGCGCAGAGTTTTATTCTAGGTTGCCGCGTTCTCTACAACGTTGTTTTCGCGCGGCATAGACTTGGCGTTTTTCATCTTCTTTCTATACGTTCGTCAGCGACTGGAACAGTTCCACAGAAGGCGCATCCTGCGAGCTGTGAAACGTGAGATTCGCATTGGATTTTCGCAAACTTGGAATTTTCAGTAAGTGAGCAATCCTGCAAGACAGATTTACGTCTTCTCCTGCAGAGGGCCTTTATTTCATTACCAAGAAGTTCAACGAAGCCTCAATAAAAAAGTGTTGTTCCCCTTTCATATTGTTTCGCACCGCCCATACAACGCATTCGCATTGTTCAGACGCATTCACATCCTGCAAGCGTGGGCTTATATCCTATAGTTAAGACCTAGCTAAGGCCCTCGGATCGCGGCAGCCTGGGCTCAAACCCAGCGCCACCATATAAATTTGGTTTGTTTTATACATTCACTTCTTTATAGCGACGATCGACTTACGCGACACGGGGACAGACGGACGGACGGACAGCTTTCTCGTCTTGAGTCGGCACAGAAATCCTTAGGCACTTGAAATATGAGCCAGTGTTTTCCTGTTAACTGTGGTGAGTGATTGGAAAGCCACGAGCGTACCGCCTTCCGTCAAACCCTTGACTTCATTACGAAGTTTTCAAACGTGTGCGGTGAAGTTTGTGACAGGGATGTAATTAACAGCTGAGCTGTTTAAACTGGCCGTAAAAACTTTGGTGTCCGCAGAAAAGCACAGGTTGGTATGCGCCACAGGAAGTGCGCAAGCCGCACTACCGAGTACAGCAGGCACGAACGTTAAACAAAAACTCTGCTCGGCGAAGTGGAGTACGTGAAACACGTGAAAGAGGGAGAGAGAGAGAGAGAAAGAGATAGGGAGAAAGAGAAAGAGAAAATAGAGAAAGTAAGAAACAAAAATAAAGAGAAACAAGCAAGGAGCTGGGCTCTTTCTTCAGCCTTGACACAACTAGTGCGAACCTGCCATAATTTTTGTCGTCAGTGTGGGTATCGGTCGCTCTGGCCTTTTTATGCAAATGAGGTCCGCCTAGAAAAATATAGTTATTATGCGGCTTACGTGATCACGGCAAGTCTGGTGGGGCATACAGACACATTTTTAAAGTAAATATAAATAAATAAATAAAATACCTACGCTACCTGTATGCGATCTTGTATGTTATAAAGCAAACCGAAACTGAATGATTAGCTCAGCTTATTGCATTTCGCCAGGCGGCTTACAGCATCCAAATGACGTGTGTTGCGTACGCCCAGTATTTCTCGCATTAGGAGCAGCCGAGAGCTCTTATGGCGGACTACAAAAAGAACGAAACCAAGGCTGAATATTTATTCTCTGTTTCCGGCGTTAGTTACACACGTAGTAAAATGCTCAAGTAAGCAGACAAAAAAGAAAGTCTGAACGCAAGAAATACGACCCACGGGACATTCTTTTAACTGCCGTGAGCGGAAAGTCACGTCCAACTTAACCACGCCTATATAGTAACGTCGTTGTAACTAGAATATCCCATTGCCGTTGTTACAGTCTGTCGGTGACAATGTATACCTTCCGCGGGCGGCGATATCGCGCGCTACGGACAGGCGATGTCGTCGAATTCCGAGTGCGTATCAAAGCAGGGCGGTGGCCCTGGGCTCGCCGACCGAGTGATAAATAAGAAGGCCGTCTCACGCTCCATGCAGATGGCTTCCGGGCACAGCACAGACACGTCGCTGCTGCTGGAGCGGTGTTGTTCGGGAGAGCACTCGGCAGTGTATAGGCAGGAGGAACGCCGCGTCGTATATCTTCGCCGTAGCACGCGAACCGCACGCTCGTCACGCAGTAGAAGCATTGCCTATCTCTCCTTTTTTTATCTAATATTTTTTGTTTCTTTATTGCTTCCGGCACAAACGGGGGTCCTGTGAAGCACCTCCCCCACCCTCCTTCCATCCTTGTTTTCGATGGCAGTTAGACAACGGCAGGGGACCAGAGCGTAACCAGTAACGGGGCGTTCGTCCGGATCCACCCCCATACACTCTGGTTATGCATATACGACCCGTGCTGGTTTTTCCGTCCTGTAGCTGTTGGGCCCCGGGTTTGCAGTGGCCACACCGGCTGCGGTTGATTCTGCGGGACTCCTCCCTTGGTTCCAGCGCCGGCGTTAATTTACTAAGTTCCGAACGTGCGCCACACAGCGTGTGCGTGTTTGTCTGCGTGCGTGCGTGCGTGCGTGTGTGTGTGTGTGTGTGTGTGTGTGTGTGTGTGTGTGTGTGTGTGTGTGTGTGTGTGTGTGTGTGTGTGTGTGTGTGTGTGTGTGCACATACAAGCGTGGGCTTACGCCAACAACTCCAAAACAAGCGGAGAAACCGCGGTTGCTAGTATAAGGACGGAGGTGTTAAATGTTGCGTGGAGGGGCGCGCGTTCTGTCGGCTCCCGTGGCACTTTCTAATTAGATAGGCGGTTTCGCACGCATGGTGGTAGCTAGCAGTGAACCATGCGGCCCTTTGAAGCTTTCCGTAACGCGTCCTATCAGCCTACCCCTGAAAAAAAATGTAAAAGAAAAAAACAAGCAGGCGGGCAGACAGGCGGACAAACACACAAGCATGCAGACAGGCACAAACACAGGGACAGACACACAAACAAACAGGCGGACAGACACGAAAACACACACACATGCTCAAAACGACTCACAAACACACACGTATACAGGCAGACACACAAATAACACATGCAGACAGGCAGACAAACACACAAACACACATGCAGACAGAGACAAAGAGACAAACACACAAAAACACACACACACATAGACAGAGACATAGAGAGAGACAAACACAGAGTGAGGCTGAGATGAACAGGCAAACAGAAACGCGAACATACCAACACACACATACAGAGACATACACGCGAATACACAAACATACAGCCAGACACACAAACACACACACACAGACACACACACACACGCAGACAGAGACAAACGACAGGTGACGCACCCAAACACCCACAAGCACACAGGCAGGCACACAAACAGACGAACGGACAAACACAGAGACAGAGAGACGGACGGAGAGGCAGAAAACAAAGATTCACAGAGGAACAGACATGCAAATACACACGCACACAAGCAGACACACAAACACACACGAAGACAGGCAGACAGATGGGCACACAAATACACAACCAGATAGATAGATAGATAGATAGATAGATAGATAGATAGATAGATAGATAGATAGATAGATAGATAGATAGATAGATAGATAGATAGATAGATAGATAGATAGATAGATAGATAGATAGATAGATAGATAGATAGATAGATAGATAGATAGATAGATAGACGTCTTCGAATGTTTTCAAGTGAAAGGTAGGCGCACCTTTGTGGCAGCGATAATATGCTCAATTTTAGTGCCACTCAACGAAAATTCATTTCAAGAACTTTTACTATGGCCGCTGCGCGGAAGTACTGAAATTATCCGTTTTTTTTTTCATGTTTCCGCAGTGGAACATTTGTTTGCCTATGACTGTCTTGAGTGCTAAATTTAGTAGGCCAGGTTGATGGGCAAAATGCGAAGCCACTTAGGGCCTCTGTGTCATGTTTGAATGAGGTATGACAGGGGCTCTACTTCAGAAGGCCTTTCGCTCTTAATAGTCGCTGGTTCATTGACTTACTGCTGTTGGCTAGATTTAAGTGCGCAGTACCGTGGATAATTTCAAAGCATTTGTATTGTGTTACTTTGCCTTAATTATTACTGTTTTGTGCCTGCTGTATGCCAGCCAATTCGACGCTCTAACACTATTTTATTGCGATAGCAATTATATAGACAGTCTCGGCTGATTTTTGCCGTCGCCGCCGTCATGCACCATATATATATATATATATATATATATATATATATATATATATATATATATATATATATATATATATATATATATATATATATATATATTATACACAAAAGCCACAAAGAAAAAAATCACAGCATATAATGATGATGAGTGGGCGAAGCTGCGGAGGGTCATTGGTAAACCGTGAATCTTCCGTGAATACTGCCCAGTACGTCATCACCGACGTGAGATCGGGCGCGTTTATACTAAAGGTTCGATGAGTTATGACGACTTGCAGCTCACTTTAATTTTACATGTACGCTGTGAATTTTCATTGTTTAGAAAACCATTGCTTTAGAAAACATCTGGCGTCATTCATTAAGCAGCTGGCGTCTTTTCGTTTTGCTTTAGAAACATCTGGCGTTCTTTTGTTTTGCTTTTACAAAACATCTGGCGTCTTTCGTTGGTTTATTTCATCAATCAACGGCGTTTTGAAAAAAATTTTTATTGTTTAATCACGCACAGGAGAAATCTCGCCAGGCACTACCTTGGAGGTAAACAATGGCCGCTAATGGGAATGAGAGACAGAAGAAGTTGGCTTTTAGCTAACACTTACACTTCTACTTCTACTAACGTTTCCTACTGGAACATGCCAATGGCTGCTAATGGGGAATGAGAGACAGAAGAATTCGGCTTTTAGTTAACGCGCACACTGTGAATTTTTATTGTTCAACAACGCACAGGAAAAATCTCCCACCGGCACCACCTTGGAGGTCAAGATCTGGTACTAGCGTTACGACTGGTTACGCACTACTACGAGGGACGAACGGGGACCGCCTTAAGGAGCTTCGCCCCTAAAATAATAGAGCGGGGGGTTGTATGTCTTGTGCTTTCCCCGCGATGTCCGTGCTGAAGTCACAGAGCGTACGAAGGTCGCTTTGCTCGCTACAGCGGCCGCGTTTGCGAAAGGAGCGCGCTCTTCAAACCGAAATAAGTAACAACTGGGACAGTTCGCGCTCGTCCTGTGTGTACCTGTTCGTTCGTTTCGTGCGTCCTGCTTCATGTTTGAGCAGTGAGCTTCAAGTGTCGAGCTGTGACGCATTAGTTCGCGCTCGTCATGTGTGCGTTCGTTTCGTGCGTCCTTTGGGCTCGAGCGACGCGCTGGCAATTTCGAGCTGCTTTCCGTTCTTCGCGTTACATTCCAATTTATTGCTATCGCATGCATTGCTTCGCCGTTGTGGCGAAACTGTGTCTTTCTCCCTGTCTGTAGTATGTTTAAATGACGTTCAGTTTAAACTGCGAAATAGTGTTCTTAGCTGTAACATACTAGGCGAATCTTTACAGTTTCGAAAGGAGGCGAGGTTGGGTAGTTCGTGTTGCATATCATTCACTTCATAAAATGTACTGTCTCACTGAGAACTCGAAAGAACGGGATATGAATTTATATATATATATATTGTCACGACTAAAGGTCGGCAGGTTCTTCAAATGTATGCAGTGTAAAGTTTATAATTTGCCACACTTTCTCGTGTTCACATTTTTGTATATACGGTTTACTCGCTAGTACTAGCAACCGAGAGGCTGGAATTGAGGAAATTGAACGGTCGAACGAGCTATATTCAACGTAAGAAAGGAAAATGAGGTAACGCAGTTTTTGGTATCAAGCACGTGTAAAGCCAACGTGTCAAGCGAAATGGCATTGCAAAACCCTAATCACATGCACAATGGTTCGAGGACTTGTATGGCGCGCCGCGCAGCTGTGTGCTGACCGACTACTTCCACACCAGTGCTCCAGTGTGCAGCGAATGCGCAGAGCCCGGCGCGTCCTCCACCGATGTCATGCCGCAGGTGCCCCGCAGAACGTGTGTCGAGGCGTATTGCTTTTCTTTGGTTTGCCTATGCGCACGTGGCGTTCAGCGCAGCACGCACGTAGGCACTGCACGCGCCTGTGACTGCTTCCCATCCAAATTCCGCTCGTTTCCGCAGCACCACGTGTCCCGCCACCCGACCGCGGGAGCGCGTGACAGCGATAACCAGCACTCGTTTCTATTAGTTAATGGGTTGGCTGCAGTGAGGTCGCGGAGGGTTGCGCGCACTGTGCGCTGGCGCCTTTATTGCCGCTTTTACATGTGATGTTCTGGCATTGTTATGGACCACCGTCGCCCGTAAAATCAAGCGAACGACGGACATTTCAACCGCGGAAGGTTTAATGCACCAGCCACTCGACTCTGTTTGCAATGTTGGATACCTAGTAGTACCCGTGTTAGGTTTTTAGTACCCGTTACTGGTTGATCGCATCTGAATTTGTGAACGGCACTTCGTTCGTGAAAACTCTTTCCCACCCGACGACCGCTTTTATTTTCACGAGTGGTGGTGCACGGTTATTGCGGATTATACATGCGGTATGCATTGTGGATACCAAGCCTGACAATGTATTCGTGGTAACAACAATGTCGAGAGTTGGGCCAGTTGCTTGAGTGGCATGAGTGGGATTGGTGGTCTCTGTCTTTACACAACCTCGTCAATTACGCGCTCACTCACATACTCAGTGCGTCACACACAAACACACACGCGCGCACGCACGCACAAACATGTTTTGCTCCACCGGAAAGCTAGGTGCCACCAGTTTTACCAGGTTGGACGAAATTTGTTGCAGTTCCAGAGATAAGAATGAGTTCTAGAAACCATAAGAAGTTACGCATTTCTCCGTCGTTTACACATTACATTTCTAAAACACAAATAGCATTTCTTTTCTTGAGCACTACGGGCAAATGGATCATCGACCTTGGCATGTGACCTTCATAATTTACTGTAAGAAAAACGTCGGGTATATTAAAACAAAAAACAAAAATCGGCTTTCTACACTGACGCTTAGACCTAGTTAGATTTTAGCTTCTGAGTTTAAGTTTCTGTTTACTATCTGTCGCACGAAAACAGCTTCGAAGGCTAACGGTCTCGTGAAAGCTAATTGTGATCTTGCTCATGATTCACGAAAACGTATTGTGACGTAGCGGAAATAATGAAGAGGTCAAAAGTAGAGCTTTTATGCGAGGCATTCGTAAGTTGCTTACAAGTTATGTAACCATGTACACAACAAGACGGTTGCCGAGACCGATCTTGTTCAATTACTCTTGTTTCATTGAAAGTAAATATCGTATATGATGCCACACTTGCTTGCTAGGCAACAGTATAAGCACCGCACAAATAAAGAAAACCATAAGCAAAGTATAGTAATGTTTTTCTATGAGCTACACCATTCTCATACGCCTGAAGAGAAGCGAAGAAAATCAGAGAACGGGGAGCCGTTGCCCATATGATATCGCCACGTACAGTACAGATAAAGTGTGGTCAATAGGGAAGAGACATGAACGCTCAGTTCAGAAGAATTCTGCAATTGATTGACCGTCACATATAAACATCCACCTGGACATTTTGTAACAATTCACTGGCATATATTTTCTAAAAAACCAAGCTACTGGAATTTGTTAAGCCGCCCACAGCGGCAACAATTAGACGTTGAGCCCTATATAAACATAAGTGCGCAATTGAGGAAGAACGTTGTTTGCTGCAGCCAGAGGTAGCCTTGCAGAGACTGCCGGCGACTGCTATGCCCGAGCGCCACTTATCCTCAGCGGTACAGTCTGAAGTTCCAACATGTAGCAGGAACACGTCTGGCGTTATGGAAATTGCGTAAACCTCGCCTGATTACGAGGTTTATGCATTGTTTGTTGTTTTGGTTGTCATTATTAATGTCTTGTTTGATTTATTGTACACTGTACTTCTATGTGGACCTTTTGACCCGCTCCCTGTAATGGCCTGTGAAAGGCTGACAGTATTTGACAAATAAATAAATAAATAAATAAATAAATAAATAAATAAATAAATAAATAAATAAATAAATAAATAACGTCGATCCACACATACCACTATTCGTACTCCAACCCGGTGTCACGGACGAAAGCTAGGAGCAGCCGAAGCACCTCTCTCCTAAATATACAATGCCGTCGCGGTGTTCTACTGATCGCTCTTGTATTCTGATGCGCAAAATATTCGCAATGCCCACGAACTATAGGTGGCGCGCCGTGCTCAGGGCTGCCAGGTTTGGCTACTTTGCGCCAATTTGGCTACTTTTTTAGGCCGGTGGCGGCAGAAAAAGTGTGTTGGCTACTTGACTACTTTTTGGCTAGTTTCTTGTTGCCTCAATTTGGACCAAATTATCAATAGCTTGTGACGTCGCAGCTGCTGGTGTTCGAGTATACGGTGTCAAAACGTGGTTAACAAGGCGTGTTGCAAGCTCCCGAAATTGAATTTGGCGCTCGCATTATACAAAAGAACAGTCTTACGCATAAGTGGCTGGGACTTGGGAGAAAACTGTTCCATGGCGTCTCATTTCGCGGACCACCTATTGCTGAACGCGACTTTAAACTAATTGAAAGTGAACAGGGCAACCGAAAGCGATCCGCATCCAAGGTGCTATGCACTTGTCGACATTAGAAATCGGATATCTGACGAACTACTTGAGTCGTTTCCAAGAATTAGGGGCGGACTGCGACTCGAGAATCAACTGCGTCATCACGCGAGAAACGATTGCCGAAGTGAGCACAGTTTATGCTTCAATCACGGAAACTGACTTTGTGCACACTTATGCAGCACTAATTTTTATTGTCGGTGGTACTTGTAGCCCTTTCAAGAAAAGTCACGCAAGGCGCGCGAAGAGGACGTCATTTCTGCAACAGCGTAAGAAACTTCATCATCCGGCACGAAATGATTGCTAAAGTCAACAATTTATGCTTTATTCTCAGAAATTATGATTTTGAAGGGTTTCTAGTGTACTTCATTACGTTTCCACCAAAAGGCTACTGAATTTAGTCATTTGAATAACAAGGTCGCAGTCGTTTTCACACACGTGTGGCTACTTTTGGCTACTTTTAGTGTCCTAGGCTCAAGTTGGCTACTTTCTGGCTAGTTTTTCTGATTTATTGGCTATTTTTTGTTTTTTCGACCTGGCAACCCTGGCCGTGCTTTTCAATATGGCGCCAGGAGGAGGGTCAACCCGTTTGTTAGCATAGGAACAGATAGGACGTGCGGACCGTGCCACTTTCACCGGATGAAGTCATGAGCTGTGCTGAAATGGATATGAGACGAAAATACTTTCCCAAACAATGGAAAGTGCTAAGTACTCGCCACCTAAGTATTTGCTGTGAAGTGAAATGTTATATTTCAGCTCCGTTACCGTGCATAACGATGCTTTGCGAAATCATGTGCGTGCTACATAGACCTGTATGAACTAGAATTGACGTATGAGCTGAACGGCACTCCGAGGTAGTACTTACCGAGCCTGCCGACGGATTTGCCGCACTAGTAGGCCGCCAGCGAGTAGCGCCATCGCTGCTGCGCGTGATGATGGCTTGCAAACATAAAAAAGTGTTCTGTGATAATACCCCGTCGTCATTACTTGCGCAGTCGAAAACGTCTTCAACGGAACACAAGCATTTAACATGCCATTCAGTAGCGCTTGCGTCACAGCCATGCTGAGACTCTAGCCGTGTGTACTTCACTCGCATGTTGCAGGTTCGATCAGCACGATCGAAACATGAATATCGAAAAAAATAAACACGTATGCTTTTCGCAACGTCGAAGAAGTTCGCCGAGAGGCGTGGATTGTGGCCGTGACTGCACGTTCCATCGCTCTAACCATTTCGCTTCGTTGGTCGAGCTCGAGCGTGTTGGCGGCATGCGGCGCTCCATAATATCCACAATAATTGTGATACACGCAATGCACAAGAGGAACTATGCTTTTATTTTGATCTCGCTCAAGGATATTATACATTAAATACAATCAAAGTGACTTACGAGCGTGAAAGAACATTAACGCACGAGGGGACGTGAAGTGCAACTCGCTCCTCGTGAGTTAGCAGCCATGGTGGTTCATCGTCGTTGTCACTCTCGGTGCTTTCACAGTCTTCTACGTCCAGTGAAAAATCCTCGTCGTCAAGATAGTTTCTTTCTACATCACTGCTGAAAGCAATCTGAAGAATTTTCTCCGCCGAACGACTTCGACCACTCCGCGTCACCACGTTTACAATTAGACCGACGTCTGGGCGCGGAGAACGTTTTGCTCTCAGACCGGTCAACAAGCAAATCGCTTGCAGTGTGCTGCCACCTATCAACAAACGTACAAAAACAAGCGGCGCAGCGGTGGCTATGAAACCCAACACACTGGCGAAGGACGGCGTGGATGGAAAGCGTTCGCTCCACGAAAGGCGTCGAGCAGACGCGTCCTCGAATGATTGAAACGTCGCTCGCACGATTCATAACAGCGCTTTGCTGACAAAGGATAGAGGCCCTATTTTAATGTATCGCCAGCTTGAGATCGCTCAGTTATACATGAGCCCATCGCGAGCCCGCGCGACCTCCCTCCCGCGTACAGTGTTATGGGACTCATGCACTACAAGAAATACTGACCAATTATATATGCAAGTAAAACAGGGTGAGCTTCAACTGAATATGTCAGACGATAACATTTAACTTACCTACGTGGCTACAGAAAGCCTCGCGAAGCTGATAGTATGTGTACAGTGTGGGCTAGCATTGAAAGCGCGAGTTGCCACGTATTTTCACGAAAACTTCGCGTCTCGCAAGAACGAATCAGATTTTTCGTGTCACGGAGGGCCCGGTTTGTTCACTGATGAATGGAACATGCAAAGTCGTAGTGTTCCTTTCTTGCCAACGCGTTAACACTGAGGCTAGCACAGCCGAACAAAGAAGCGACCGCATAGTGCCGCCATTTTGTCGTCTGCTAACCCTCCTCGAGAGGACGCTCCTGAATTCCGCTCGGTGGCGCGACGGTCTATGGGCATTGCGAATTCTTTAGTAGTGTCCGAACAATCCAGTTAGTAATCTTCCGGCTTACGATATTTCGTCACACTGAACCTGAAAACATGCAGGTTCGAACACGTAGCATGCATAGACATTATGCGGGCATCCGATGCTATACAAAGTGGACTCTTTGAAACACCGTTACGGACTTCTGATCGTTGTGGATCTCCATCTAACAGGCTCAACCAGCTCTAGTTCTATTTCTCGCCCTGCACCTGCGTAAAGAAGTAAATCAATTTGGAGGAGCCCTTGGGAAGGACGACACTCGACAGCCGAAGCAGTCGACGCACGGCCGGGAAGCCACGTGGCCACGCCAAGGCTTGCCTGTATACAGTGAAACCTCGGTGATACGAATCTCACGGGACCACCAAAAATATTCGTATCATCCGAAATTCGTATCACCAGAAAGCATGGAAAATTAGCATGCGACAAAAGAAAGCTGGCGTACATTTACATTTATTGTTTTTCAGGGCCACACCAACGTCAGGAAGAACCCTGAATGATTGTCAGTTAAGTTTTTAGATGCCGGCAATGATACCAGCCCTCGTAAATATAAGGCCTTTACGCGCGTATTTTATTAATGAACCAGGTGCGTTGTGATTCGCGACAGCAGTAGCCCCTTCCAAATTTTAGTATGCCTTTTTGCATGACACCGGAGTACTGCAGCGAAAGTAACAAAAAAAAAGCGCTTTGACGCGATTGATCAAGGCCACAAAATTACAGAACCACGTTCTTGTGTTATCATTTTGTTATCGCGGAGATGTTGGGAATGTTTTTGGGAGATTTACGGTCGTGCCCGCACAAGTGCGACCTCAACGGTCGCGCATGTTGACGTTGCGAGGCCTGACTCCTTCGCCAAGACCGTCCTCACCTTCTTTCGGTCCTCGTCCACCTTTCATAGGATGTCTGATGCACGAGGCAGGCACGTGTAAACACAGTACAACAACAGCAGCCCGCCTAGACGCGTTAGAAAAAAAAATCAAGGCGCTAATATCATCTGTAATCTAAACGCGAGGGCACACGGAGGCACGTAAGAGCCTCAAAGATTCGCGCACACAATCTCGGAGGCCGTGACGCGTCTCTGAAGGTTAATTCTTACCGTAAGAAAAGTGTTTTTCTTACACCGTGATTCTGACGATTTGGCGGTGCGACGTGCATGCCCACGCTTGCGTTCCCGCGCTTGCACGTGCTTGGCGCGTCTTCCGCGACAACGCGGACAGCACCTCTTCGTACCTGAGCGGTAGCGTACGTTCGTATCAAACGTCTCTGGGTAAAAATCGGTTCGCAACAACCATGCTCCATTACATTACAGGCCAATGGGCCTTGGCCGGGACCAACGAAAAATTCGTATCACCCCGAAATTCGTATGAGCTGTGGCCGTATCACCGAGGTTTCACTGTATAACGCATATGCGTGGAGTGTGTACGCCCGCAAAACACACGCGCCGCCTCATTGCTTGCTCGGCAGCGCTGGTGTTCCAACATAAACACGGAAGCGCTCGCTACACAAGCGAAGCCCAATCGAGACCTAGCTTCCAGGCCCAGAAGAGGGCGAGGCAGGGGAGGAGGGCCATAAGAGGGAGAGGAGGTAACTGATAACGGTAGTGCGCCAGTTAATTGGCCCGTCTCGCGAAAAGCCACAAAACTGTAAAGTGGAAGGGGCAGCACTTGAATGTTTGCAGGTGTAGTACATATATACGGCAACGCTGTGGCCCGCTCAGTGAGCTCCGTTGCGACGGCACCAAAATTAGCAGCCGCGGTTCCCCTTAATATTTACGCCCGATACCCACGCCTACACGCTCTCTCCCCTGCCCCAATCTTTCCCTCCTCCCCAAACAGCCGTAGCGGGCAAACACCTCGCGTTTGAAAGCGAGCGAAAGGTTGTCTATCTTTTGCATCGGTGCTTTTGTTTTTATCCTTTTTTGTTTTACCCTGATAAGATGTCGCAAAGAAACCACACTGCTTCCGCAGAATGGAGCTTGTTCGAGTCAGGAATAAAAACGCACGTCATCACACCCCACGCGGCTGGTACCTAGCCAACACGAGGGGCGTTTGTTTTCTCACTCCTTTAACCATTTGCCAAGTTGGGGGCCAAGTGAGCCCGTGTCACGACGTTGCTATTCCAGCTGCGCGTAGTTGCCCAGCAGCAACACTACAGATCCGCCCGCGTATGATAACAAAAGAAATCGGTAATCACCACGTAGTTAACTGATGTGTCGCCAATTCAAATAGCACGAACGTTTTAAAGGGAACACGTTTTGAACATACTCAGAAAACGCTGCTGATTTGTTGTCGAGGCTTCTGTGAACACGTGCGCCTTATAATGTAGCACTTCACGCTATGTGGAATATACAACTTCGTGTAAGAAAAAGCTAAAGATCGCTTGCGCTCTCCTCGGCAATGTTGTCACGACGGGAGCAAGCGGGCGTGTCCGGTATCGACTGATTTCACGAAAGGCCTCCAATCATTTACCACGAAAGAAACTGGACAGCCAATTGATCAAGCAGGTGTCCAGACTAGGTGTCTGCGCAGCCGGTCTGGAAAGTGTAGATGAAGGTGGGCGCTTGTAGTTAAATACAACAGCGGGAGAAACGCGTCATGATCAGTTCTAATCTGGAAGAACCTCTCGCGGAAGCAGTTGCAAAGAAAATAGTAACAGAGCGTCGCGATTCACGCATTTCTCAGTAGGAATATTATGAAGCTAGATCCCTTTTACGCGAAAAGGCAAAGAAAAAGAAAGAGAGCAGTGCAGAAATAATTTAGAGAGATGAGGAAAGAAAGGGCGGGGGAGGAGGAGGGGAGTTCTTTTTCCTTTCCTTCGTGAAGTGCGATAGAATAGACCACGGTAGCGAATTCGCGCGAACGAGAGTATCTGCTGAAAGCCGTCTGTTTCTCACGCTAAGCTGTGGCTTTGTAACAGAGATTTGCGGTCCGTCTAGAACGCGCAAGATTTAATCTATTCTTAAGAAAAATCTGAAGCGAAAGAGAAAAGAAGTCGACTGAGACTGCTAAATTACGCTTTTAACAAATGTATCATGATCTCTAAAGCGAAAGAAAGTTATGAAAGAAGCAAATACAAACTGAAATAATGTGCGAACTTGAACTGGTCGGTAAATTTTGCCTAAAACACTGGTAGGAGCAAAATCATATTAATATCTGTGGTTTACCGTCCCAAAACCACGATATGATTATGACAGACGCCACAGTGGGGGGCTCCGGAAATTTCGACCACCTGGGGTTCTTTAACGTGCACGTGAATCTAAGTACACGGGCCTCAAACATTTTCGCCTCCATCAGAAATGCGGGCGCCGCTGCCGGGATTAGATCCCGTGACCTTCGGGACAGCAGTCGAACGCATAACCACTAGACCTCTGTGGCGGGACCACATTTCGCAGACCGCGTATAGCATTTAAAATGCCACGTCAGAGCCTGCGTGCGCACAGACACGCGTTAAGATGCACGCACAGACATTCACTAAGGCGTGTACAAGCGCGCACGCGCTCGCAAGCTCAGTTGCCATAGCGTGTGCTTTCGAACACGAAGACCCGCGATGACCACTTTCCATCTCGGTACGAAATGCCAAGTGACGTACGACTCGAGGTTGACGTTGCAGCGCGCGCACATGCGCGCCGTTTGCCGGTGAACGTTAAGCGTCGGAAACCCTCTGCATCGAGGTAAGTGACGTGTATTTAACGTTTCTCTCGGCTTCCCCTCGCCGCCATCATCACGCACTTGCCATGGTAGCTTAGCGGCCAAGGCGCCCGCCACGGTGGTGTAGTGGTTATGGTGCTCGACTGCTGACCCAAAGATCGCGGGATGGAATCCCGGCCGTGGCGGCACTATTTCTATGGAGGCAAAGTGCAAGAGGCCCGTGTGCTTAGATTTAGGTTCACGTTAAAGAACCCCAGGTGGTCGAAATTTCTGGAGCGCCCCACATACAGCACCTCTCAATCATATCCTGGAGTCGGGGCGTAAAACCACACCAACTATTATTATTAGCAGAGAAGGGGCTGTGCTTTTAATCTAGAAAGCGTGGGTTCGATTCCCTGCCTACGCTGGCTGCAGTTTGTCGCTGAACGCAACAACCGCCGTGCGCCTTGATTTAGGTACTATTACGACCGGTATGTGCGGAGGTGCCAACTTGACCTCAGAGTGCTAGTAAGCTTGCGACGGCGCCCCATTTGGGGCCGTACGGAAAGGAAAGAGCAACAAGGCTTTCCGGGAAGCACTCGCGGGAGCTACCACTCGGAAAACATGATGTGCTGTGCAAGCAGGAGGAAGAAAATAGGATTCTAAAAGAAAAAAAACTTTCTATTTTCGTGTGGGCGCAACACGTTTGAGGAAAAAAATCAGATAGGACAGAGCGCACACATGAAACCAAGTTATTGCTACCTTGTTGAAGAAAATAGGGTAGACGGGATACAGCGCTCCATCCTGTCTCCCCGGTTTTCTTCCTTCCGCTTGCGCAGCACGTCAAGTTTTCAGTATGAACCAACTAGTATGCAGAGAAGTACTGCTACCACTCTCAACCGCCGGTGGCCAGCTCCTCAGTACAGTACACGGTAAAGAACCTCAGGTGGCGAAAATTATTCCGAGGTCCTCTACTACGCGTAAGATCGCATAGTTTAATAACTTAAATTTAATCACAGATTAACTAAGGCTTGCAGGTCAGAAGGTTGCCTTCGCTCAGGTCTTGGATGCCTGCCTGACGCACCATATGGGCCATTATTTCGTGAGAATATCAATAAAATGTCAGTTATAGTTGCATAATTATAAGTGCGGGTCGATCGTTCTAGTGGGCGCAGTGAAAAGTGGCTTACAATACGTCAATTCTTCGTATCGCATGCCTACGATCCCAGTGCAAATGCATTGCCTCCGTAATCTTCGGATGCCATAGCACATAACATCTTCGTTCAGTATCGATTCCTATGAATCGTGGGACACGCTTATTGTTATTCTTTCTTTTATAACACCAAAGTGTTTTATGCCGGGGTCCACCAAGATTTCAGTGACGTATTTCCGTCACGGAAATGACGTCGAAAAAAATTACACGATCCAATGGCAAAGAAAAAAAGTTCCATCAACGGGCACCGAACCCATGACCGCTCGGTCCGCAACAAGGGATGCCGAGCACGCTATCCACGGCGCCACGGTCACAGACTGTAGCGGCTTTACAAACGCGCCTTTTATATCTACCACTCTCCCGGTTGGCGGGGTGGTGTTGCCCTCTGGGAGCGATAAAGTAAAGCAATTCTTCGTTACCGTGGCCTCCACGATTAGCACCTGCAACGCGTTACACGTCCGTCCCATTCGGTGCGTTTTCAATAGAAGTTCAATTTTCAACAGAAGTTCAAGTTCAAACAAAGAAATAAAGAATAATAATTGTTGGGGTTTTATGTCCCAGAACCACGATATGATTATCAGGGAGGCCGTAGTGGAGGGCTCCGAAAATTTTGATCATCTGGTGTTCCTTAACATGCACCTGAATCTAACTACACGGGCCTCTAGCATTTCGCCTCCATCGAAATGCGGCCGCCCTGGCCGGGAATAGATCCCACAACCTTCCGGTAAAGAAAGAAAGAAAGAAAGAAAGAAAGAAAGAGAAGAAAGAAAGAAAGAAAGAAAGAAAGAAAGAAAGAAAGAAAGAAAGAAAGAAAGAAAGAAAGAAAGAAAGAAAGAAAGAAAGAAAGAAAGAGAAGCGGCTAGATTTGATCTCTTTCCACATAGAACATGGAGCGCTAAATTGCCTTCATGTACTTATGGTTAACCAGACAAGGACATATGACGTCCTCTGTTAATTTCTTCGCCTTGTGACAAGGAGAGGCAATAACTATGTGTTAAGACTAGGTCAGTCTGGAGTCATATGCGCTTTTTAGAAGTGTTATATAAGTTTTATGGGACATCCTTTTGAGATGTATTTTCCCGCATTTCTTTTTGCCCACTGGGGTTGGGCGGGAGGGGGGGGAGGCTCAAGCTGCTGGCGTTCATAGCTCTTTTCTTCTTTACGTTCATGTTCATAAACTTTAGCATTAATTCTCTGTAGAAACTTCGTACTGGTATTTGAAGGGCGACATTCTAAGGCCACAAGTCTGCACGTCCTCAAACTTTTTTACTTTGGTTAAAAACATCTATAGATGTTCTACGGACTGTTTCAATCGTGAAGAACTTTATACACTGCACTTTTAAAGGCTGTGGGGCACCTAACGCGGTGCCAAGCACGTAGCAGCCGCAACAAGAACAGAGCGAAAAGGTAAAAAAGAAGAAGAGAAAAAGAAGGTACATGCGTATCGGCGTCCTCCTGGTAACGCCGTGTCCGCAGTCCACGCTGATACCATAACGAGCCGTGAGCCTGCCAAGCGGTCGAGATTAACCTCGTCTTTAAGCAGTGGTCGTTTCGGAGGCCACGCACGCAGGCGCGCGAGAAGGCCTTGCCTTACAATCTGCCGCTATGCCTCCGGTATACTGCGGATTGCACGTTTGGCCAGCGTGCTTCCTCTAGGCGCTGTTGTGCGCCTTCGTTCGAGCGTGTATTGGCCGGTCGGTAGCCAACGCGTGCGCCTCCAATATTGGCGGCATACACGCGTCGTTCTGCACTTGGCGGATAATGTTGTACAACGAGAGGGACTTTGCAAGTCGCCTGCCACTCGCACTCTCTACAAAGTACAAAAGCACAAACTTTTATCGTAAAGCCGAGACTAAATGGATTTTCGATCCCAACTTTGCAAACGCATAGTTTGTGTGTAACAGTGTGCCTTATAGTAAACGTTTTGAACAGCACGCAAGCAGACGCTGGCATTAAAGGGGTACTGACACAAAAATTTTGGTCTCGCGTTTTTTTGCTACAATGTGTTGCTGGGAGCCTGTCAGTCATAACACGGCACATCGTTTGCTGCAGCGCGCGACCGATAATTAATTACAGGCTCCTCATTACCGACAAGTGTCAGTTTCGGTTTCAAAAACGACAGGCCTCCGGGTGCAACTATCACCACCTAGCGGGTGCAGCGATCGATCACGTCAGCACACAGAACTGTGACGCACTTCCTCACGGTTCGCGAGCAGCCGCCGAGAAGTAGGCTGCTGGAGCAAAGGCGGCAAAAAAACATGGCGGTTATGACGTCATCATAACTTGTTGCAGCGTGGTCATGTGCCAGAAGCAGGGGGTTCCCGAGGGTCACCTTTGAGGATGTCAATAGCCCGAGGGTGTCGATCGCTCACGCAAACTTCAAAATTAATCTAAAGTACCTTGGAAGCTATATTCGCTGTTGATATTTTGCAGATGATATACGCATGTTCACGGGAATCGGTCCCACAGGCTATCACGGCCACGAAAGTTTGTGTCAGTGCCCCTTTGCGGAAGAACCTTTGTCGTTTAGTGCAAGGGAGAGTTTGTCAGAAATGAGCCTTGTCGGTGAATATTTATTTGTTAATTTGTTGGAATGCCCTAAATGGCCCAAGGAGTTACAGGAAGAGGTGTTCACGAAGGTCAATGTAATGTAGTTTCATGACGTAACCACTGCACAAAATATAGCCATCGATGGCAAATTTGAAGAGATAAATATTAAACTTCATAAACTGGGGGCACGGCACGCGTCATATTTAAAGCAGGATGCGTCTTATGCCACATACCAAGCCTGTCACTGGGCTGCTTTTCTCTCCGCTTTTCTTTACGACCTTCTTTCCTCATGATTTAAGTAGCGCACTGACAAACCAGGACAGAGAAAAAGAAGGTGCACAACACGGGCGCTAACAAACAGGGCATAGCCTTTCCCTGCGTTCGTTCTGCCCTGCAGAAATCTTGTTAGAATGGGCTACACATTAGCTTCAGTGAACAGGTGGCAAGACTCAAGCAAGCCGGTTTCCCGGAGCACACCATTGCGCAAGCCTGCGAAAAGATGCTGCAAACGGCTGAAGCCGAGTGGTTCACTGCCGGGGGGCGGTGAAGAACGGACTACGAGAGCCAAAAAGTACACGGTCATTCCGTATACTCACCGTGTGGCTCACGGATTGAAAAACGTGGCTCAACGTTATGACGTTGACGTCGTTTTTTCCTTCCCACATAAACTGGAATCCATCTGCGCAAAAGTGCAAAAAAGCACTGACACAGAAATCAGAGACAGCGGCAATGTTCGTGGCAAATGCGGCATCAATCACACGTTTCAGTACACAGAATGCAAAGAAGCCATCGTCTATCAAATCCCATTATCATGCGGAAAATTGAAAATCATACATTGGACAGAGCGGAAGGTGTGTCAATATCCGTCTTAGGGAGCATGAGCGTTCACTGTCAGACACAAAATCATTTTCACTCGCCGCCCATTGCAAACAATGCGCCTGCACACCATTCTTCGCCAACACTATGATTCTGTCACGTCACAGACAACAGATGGCAAAAGAAGTCATCGAAGCGTTCCACATTCAAAGGAAAGGAGAAAAATGTATCAGTCTACCATCTATCGCGCTAAGTGACGCGGAATTTCAATACCTAAGCGGAACCTGCAGATGATTACAAAGTTTATATGTTTCTGTTCCTTTTTTTGTGTTGTTCTTCACCTTTATATCAGCATGTTCTTCCGAATAAAATCAGTTGCGAGTTAGCGCCCGTGTTGTGCACCTTCTTTTTCTCTGTCCTCGTCTGTCAGTGCGCTACTTAAATCATGATGAATCCGTACCAACTAGCTCAAGTTTCAATTCTCATGCAGTTGACCTTCTTTCCCTTTCCCCTTCCCCTTAGTGTAGGGTAGCAAGCCGGATGCTAGAATTCTGGTTGACCTCCCTGCCGTTCTCTCATTTTAACACGAAAGTGTTTTATGCCGGGGTCCACCAAGACTTCAGTGACGTATTTCCGTCACGGAAATGACGCCGAAAAAATATACACGATCAGATGACAAAGAAAAAAAGGTACCGTCAACGGGCATCGAACCCACGACCGCTCGGTCCGCAACTACAGATGCCGGGCACGCTATTCACTGCGCCACGGTTACAGACTCTGGAGGCTTTACAAACGCGCCTTTTATATCTACCACTCTCCCGGCCGGCTGGGTGGTGTTGACTTCTGGGAGTGGTAAGGTAAAGTAATCCGTCATTGCTGCGGCCTCCGCGACTAGCAGCTGCAACGCGTTACGCGTCCGTCCTGTTCGGCGCGTTTTCAATAGAAGTTGAATTTTCTCAATACCTTAACACACCGCGAGGTGGCGGGCGACCTTTGCCCAAGCGCAGTAAAAGCGTCGTCCTCGCTCACAGCATCACGCTTATACAAACCAAAAAAAAATTACAGCATATCCACGGGTGAATGATGAAGAGCTTGGGCGAAGCTCCTGAAGCAATCATGGTCTCGGGATTCGCTTCTCGTTGAGCCCGTTTCTCAGCGGCGTCCTTGGCGCGCACCGCCGGGATCCGCCTGGCTGCCGCCAAGCGAGCGCCCGCCTGCTGCGCATCGTCCATGCTCCGCCAACGATCCGACACGTACGGCGACGATCCAGGAGAATGAGAGAGGCGCTCCCTCCCCGCGCAGCCCGCGCAGCAGCCAATCGGAGAGCAGCGGCACTTCCAGCGCCATCTAGTGTCGATTCACACAAGCGCCATATTGCACACAATTCTATTGGACCAACGCCATCTAGGAAATGAGACGAGAAATGATGATGACGGCACAGATTGTGTACAGCGCCATCTAGAATATCGTCCCTGAACTTCAGTTTGTATGTACTTCTATGAGACAGCGCCATCTATTGAATCATACGGGAGATCCGTTTACGCCGGACAACGGAGACGTGACAAGGTTAGACTAAGAGGAGCTACGCCCCTAATACGCCCCTAATACCTCTGCGACGCGCGCCTGCCTCACCTGGCTGTAACACCGCGTTCCACGCTCACGCGCTCGCCACGAGAAAAATCGCGACCGGGCTACCGAGGCGGCACGACGCGTTTTGCGTTTCTCTCTAGTCCGGCAGTGGTGTTCAATCACAATTTAACATGCCGTGGAATGGCGACCAAGATCTGCGTCCAATATGCGACGCTCTTCTGGCTATCACACCTCGTTCTCTGATTACGCTTTCACCGTTAACTACTACAGCTACCGCAAGGGTTAGTTTAATCATTTAACATGGACGTTAGTTGCCGGGATGGAGATGTACCACCAGTCATCAAAGTGGGTGCAGTACACGTTAAACGGTGCCATTAGCTGCCAGACATCAATATACATTGTGCAAACTCTCTATCAATGTGCAGTAAGCACTCAGTTACTTCTGTAAGGGCACGCTTTACTTTCGTGTTATTCCCATTCCTATGACGGAGGGATCAACCATGTTTTTTATCATCTCTCTCTCTCTCTCTCTTACATCTTCTAATATCGTGAAGAATTTGGTCTCTTGTGACCACAGCAAAAGAATCAAAAGTAATTCAATACACATACTTCGCGCGTGTGGCCAGCTCCTCGTACGCAACTGCATTGACATGCAAGTGATGATCCCAGGAAAACCTCTTGCAGGATATATATCTTTTTTTTAATTCGTTTAGCATTTCTTTAGCTACCTCCCCCCTATTTGGAGAAACCTGATGCGGTGTTGTAGGCCTGGATGCTGTGCCTTATCAACACTCTACAGTGTTGTAGACCGGATGAGGTGTCTTAAGTCTGCTCGTTGGACGGAAAGACGGCGTTATTGTGGCGATAGACACATTGGTTTGCGTTTAGTGAAGTTATTCACATTTCCCTATGTGACAAAGAAGACTTCAAGCAACCTTTGTACCCCGGATTTATTTAACGAATACGGCCATAACAAGACATGCCCTAGGTCTTACCTTTGCCTTATTTCACGAATACCTGAAAACTTTTGAAGTATGCAGCGTCCCGAAGCTTGCAGTCACGAATGCAACGAATGCACTAGACGCTAATTAACCTACCTTTAATGTTACCACTGTCACACACGTAAACATTGAAAATCATCGTTAGCTGCCCTCGATCTGCAATGATTTGCCTCCCTCAGATAACTGTATATTCAATCTTGGGCAGCGTACAAGACAACGCTCGAGAGAGGACACAGCAACCTAGGACTCTCCTGTGTTGTTTTGTTATGCGCTGCCCAAGAATGGAATATGTTCCAACTCGCCCGCATATCGGTTATACCATCTATTCAGCTTACACTGCCAATCTGCTAGGGGAATTTAAAATATTCATTCTTACTCCAGGAGGAAGCCTTGCTTCGATGACTTCTGCGTAAGCATTCTCTTGCCTCATTTCCGTTACATAAAGCAGAACATTGATAGTGCCAAGGAAACAAAGATGACATGGAGCATCTTGCCAACTCTCTGGGGAAGTCATTTCAGAAAGCACGTTTGCCGTAATTTATGACCACCTCAGCACACAAAAGACGAAACAACGTAGAACGCGGACTCAACCGATCTAGCAGTGTAAAACAAGTTTCTATTTTGCCGCGGCTTATCCAAGAAAAAAAGAACGCATGCAATTTTTTTTCTTCCCTGCCCTCCCTTTCTGGCTAACAGATAGTACAGTGATGGCTAAGCGCCTTTCCATTTTTACTTTTCTTACAGACACTATCTCAGAGACGCTAACCTGTTGCTCGGCGAGGTTACTTAAGTTGAAGCACTTCCATATATCCCTTGCCTCGAGTGCCTCGCTGGCGCCCTCCTCGGGTCCACAAGTGTTCCGTCCGGCGCTGACCGCCACTGCCTCATTTGCAATGCAACCGCGGAAACTGTTCGGGTCGTAAAACTTCGCCCGAAGTCCTTGGAGCCATTTAATCGGGACGCAGCTGTGGAATAGAGATTCCCCGCCCGTACTGGTGCAGTCGAGACGAGACTGCGTTTAACGGTTCCGTTGCATGTTACAGGCGCGTCACGCGCATGCGTGTATGGCTTCTTCCGAGCACCGCTTTGATCGGCGACGGGAATTAATTCCGAGTTTATTGGGGGTGAGCTTGTTACATCGGCGCAATTGAAAACAACACGGCCTCCATTAGGTATAATGGCTGATGCCAAGGAAGACGGCTTCATTATGAATTATGAAAAACTCGTTCGGCCCGTTGTGTGCATGCACTTGACACCAACGCATCGCTGAACGGGCGTCCATGCAACTCATTAGCGTGCATCAATTGAGGATGTTCTCGCCTGACTGTGTAGCTTCCGCGGGCCTTCTGAAGCTGACATTTTTTTTTCATGAACCAAAGGGTAATTTGCACAGTGATGGCACTTTTGTACAAACGTTCGAATAGCAATCTTTTTGTTTAGAATAAGTTCGAAATATTCAAGAATAAAGGCTTTATCAAGCCTTTCGTATAGCGGGTTCTTGTCTCTAAAATTGTGCTTGCAAAGCTGAAATAAGTGAATAGAAGAGAATGGGATGGAATGGATCCATGAGAAATATGCTGACGTATGCTAAAAACTACCTGCGAATATTGTGTCGAATAAGGAATGTATTCTGATTCGGGAACAAAATTATATGCAACGCCTTCGTCCAGGTTGAGTTAAAAAGAAACAGGGACGGCAAAGGCTTATACAGAGTGAGTAATTGATGCATGTAGTGTCGTTAACAACTTCACTTTGTCAAGTAATGTGTTTGCAAATGAGAAAAAATCACAGTTTCGCCGCAACGGCGAAACCATGAATGCGATAGCAACAAAAAACGCCAGGCCTGCGCGGAAAGCGCAGCACAGTCACAGCGAAAGCTCGAAGAGCGGCATTTCTAGAGCCCGTTATAAACTCTCTTGTGGGTACTAATACAACTACACTAGCAACGTACCCACTACCCCACAAACGACAATTTTTGTGAAGTTGGAAGCACCCACCACCACATTACTCGTCCTTCTGCGGAGACGCGAGGTACCATCTTTAAGGCATTATGTGCAGTTTCTTGATGCGACGACTGATGACGATGAAGAATTATGACTGAGCCTTTAGTAATGGGTTTGAAGCTTTAAATGACCCACTAGTTATGTACTTCGCATTGTGTGACGCCAGGTCGTTATTTCATTCTCCCACCACACTTTATAACATACGCTAACGTGAGAAAGAGATAGAGAAAGGGAATTAACTTTATGGAGACCCTGAGGAAATGGATCATAGGAGCCTTATGGGCTTCCTTGGCAACCAATAGAAGTGCACTTGCGCGGAACCCACTACGCTATAAAGCGTAATTTTTGTGAACGAAGGAAGCAGCCACTACGCAATTTTTCGTCATTCTGCGCAGAACGGTGGTATCTGCTAAACACCTGTAAGGCATTATGTGCGCTTTCTTGATGCTGTGGCTAATGACGATGAAGAATTATGGCAGAACGGCCGGTGAAATGATCTCATAACAGCTTTGGCTGTAATTAAAACGTCACACGAAGAACGGCAAGCAGCTCGACACTTGCAACGCGCGGCTCGAGCGCAAAGGACTGGCGAAAAGAACACACACAGGACGACCGCGAACTAACAACGGTCACAGCTCGACACTTGCAGCGCACTGCCCAAACACAAGGAAGGACACTCGGAAAGAAAGCACAGGTACACGCAGGACGAGGGCGAACTAACTGTTACGGTTGTTCCTTCTTCGTGTTTGAGGAGCGCGCTACAACCCAACGCTCTCAGACTTCTTTTTCTTTAAAACTGCGGCGCGTGGAGTGACTCCTCCGTGTCTGCTGCCACGCGGTGGCGTTCGACGCATAGTTTACTCGGCGTTCCACATCGTCAGTGGGTACAGAAATGGGCCACTTTTTAGTGCGCACCTCAAGGGCAACTTTCAAACTGAAGGAAAATGCAGGAGTGTTGCTTTAAAGCACACCCTTCGGGCAACGTCGCGGTGATACTACACACACTGAAGCACCACCGAGCTCTGCGTGCCGTTAGCGCTAAATGGTGTATATAAATAGCTCGACGTTGTTATGCTAAACAGCTGGTGGCACGTGGCCGAGATGTTTAAAGTAGCGCGCTCCGGAGCGACAGGTCGCAGGTTCAAATCGCGGTGGCGTGCTGCGGAAATTTTTTTCTTCTGATTTGTTTTTGTTTGTTGCTTTTATTTATATATACATACATTAATATCCGGGACATGATGGCGACGGCGACGGCAGAAACAGCCGAGAGTGTCCTTGTAATTGCTATCGCAATAAAAAAAAATGGCTGAGAGGTGTTATTGTGCGCTGCACTACGACCGTAAAGAAACGTGGTAATTGACACTGCATTTTCTATGTTTAGGCTTCGCCTAAATGCAAAAAAAGAACCAGTTCGCAAGCTTCTTAAAAGCGAGGCTGTCTTACTGAATAAATCAGTATTATTAGGCTGAAGTTAACTACTTCACGCGTTCACCCAGAAAATGGCGTCTATATAACTGCTTCAGCAGGCATTGGGATTAACAATCGCTTGCATTTGCGCCATGATATCATATGCTAAGAGCATGATATGTTAATTCAGATGTATAGGACATTTGAAAATGAAGTACCTTGTTTGCAAAAAGAAAAAGAAAGACTAAAGAACGTGCATTTGCTACAGAGGCAATGTTTAATTATATATGTTAGTACACAAATGCCGCCAACAGGACGTTTTTAAAATTTTCCATCTGTATCGCTATTGCATATTTAACCTTCCTTGTGTCAGAAATGTCATCGCAAAACGACTCAACCCATTGACGAAGGGGTAATAAATAATTCCGCAACACAGACTCCGGCGACCGTGAACATCTACGAATTGACGACATTGTCCTCACTCATGAAACGGGAGCGCGCGTCAGCTTGGCTCATATGAAATGAATAAATAAATAAATAAAAATAAATAAATAAATAAATAAATAAATAAATAAATAAATAAATAAATAAATAGTGCACTTCAATAGCACTTCTATTGGGGAATTTTTTAAAGAAAACGTGTTTTTGTTCATCGCTACGATGTTGTCTGACATACAGCCCTTTGATTGTGTTGGCTGAATTTGAACACACGCTGTGTTCTCAGAAGAAAGCATGGCAAAGAAATAAGGCAGGGAAACACATCTTATAATGCATAATATGACATTACGAAATATGGTCCCGTATTTATGACAGCGTTCAAATCATTGCATAAGGAAGTAATAAACTGCATTGAAGTATTAATTGTATTAATTAGTTGTATTAATTCTCGGTGTTCTAGTGAATTATCACCGATATTTACGATTTATTATTGCCACCTGCATGCAGAAAACCGGTAATCCTGTTAGTCCGCCTTCACCACATAATCTCAACCACAATACCTTATTGAAACTATGGCGTAATCAGCGCACTTAACCCGCATTATCCAGTGCATGCGCATGCGTGCTCTCAGATCAGGCATCAACGGGTCAAAGTTATCCATTTTACGGTGAGACGCGTAGCATAGTTAAAAACGTAACCAGCATTACCAAGACAAATCTTATTCACAGATTATTACCGAGCTCATCGATCGGGGGCGCGAGCAGGCCTCGTTATCGGCGCGGTCAGACGTGACGCTTTTGTCGGCACAGCGTGGCCTGAGGGGGACCGCCCCCTTTTTCAAATGTCATTACTTCCCTCTCTCTTTCACTATCTCATTATTCCTCTCGATCTCGTTCTTTTAATGCTTCCCCCTCTCCCTCGCTCTCTTGCTTATTTCTTTCTCTTTCTTTCTCGTGTTCCCCTTGCTTCCGCTGTCTCTCTCCCTTTCCTTCGCCAGGCTTTGCTGCAGCGCGGAGACCCGCAGCGATGGTGCAGTGTAAACGGTTGCCAAAGCAACAGACTCGCACGTTATTAACGCGCTAGCGTTGTTCGCCGCTAATGCTGCTGCTGCCGGCTGCCATCATCCTGACCTTACTGTTATACTATAGTCGTCGCCGCCGCCGCCTCGCTGCAGGAGTCTGTCTGTGTGTTTCTCCTACTTTGCACCCGCGGCGATATTTATGAAGCAGTGGTGTGTGTGTGGGGGGGGGGGGGGGAGCATTCCGGGCAATGCCGTGCGGCTCTGCCGAGTGCTGAACGGGTTGCCTCCCGATTGATGATGATCACCTACAAAAGAAGTGCCGCGTACCCGCACTAAAGTGGGTTGGAAAGCAATATTTGTTGCTGCTCATTACTATAGTGCAGCCGACTTTGTCATGCTAGTGCAATTACTACTGTACCACCGTTGCCATTAATGGTAATAATGATGGCTGTAATGACGGCAGCAAAGGCAACGTGCGCTTCCTCTTCAAGGTCACGTCGTTTCTCGTCGTTTCTGCCTTTTACGCTGTCCTTCTTCCTCAGGCTTATACGCCGTGTTTTTCCGGGCATGAACTTCTAGCCAATTCGCAATGCCCACGAACTATAGGTGGCGCGCCGTGTTTTTCAAGATGACGCCAGGAGGAGGGTCAACTCGTTTGTTAGCATAGGAACAGATAAGACGTGCGGACGTACGGCCCGTCCCACTTTCACCGGACGAAGTCATGAGCTGCGCTGAAATGGATATGAGACTAAAATACTTTCCCAAACCATGGAAAGTGCTAAGTACTCGCCACCTAATTATATTTGCTGCGGTGTGAAAGGTTAAATTTCAGCTCCGTTACCGTGCATAACGATGCTTCGCGAAATCCTGTGCGTGCTACATAAAACTGCATGAACTAGAATTCACGTATGAGCTGAACGGCACTCCGAGGTAGTACGTACCGAGCCTGGCTGACTGATTTGCCGCAGTAGTAGGCCGCCAGCGAGTAGCGCCATCGCTGCTGCAGGGACCACACGTTTAACGTGGTGATGGTTTGCAGACATAATTCGCCGTCGGCATTACTTGCGCAGTCGGGAACGTGGAGTTACGCCTTCAACGGACGGAACACAAGCATTTAACATCCCATTCAGTAGCGCTTGTGTCACAGCCATGCTGAGACTCTAGCCGTGTGCAATTCACTTCACTCGCATGTTGCAGGTTCGATCAGCACAATCGAAACATGAATATCGAAAAGAATGCACACGTATGCTTTTCGCAACGTCGAAGAAGTTAGCCGAGAGGCGTGCATTGTGGCCGTGACTGCACGTTTTATCGATCTAACCATTTCGCTTCGCTGGTCGAGCTCGATCATGTTGGCGGCATGCGGCGCTCCATAATATCCACAATAATTGTGACACATGCAATGCACAAGAGGAACTATGCTTTTATTTTGATCTCGCTCAAGGATAATATACATTAAATACAATCAAAGTGACTTACGAGCGTGAAAGAACATTAACGCACGAGGGGACGTGAAGTGCTACTCGCTCCTCGTGAGTAGCAGCTGATCGTTCACCGTCGCTGTCACACTCGGTGCTTTCGCAGTCTTCTACGTCCAGCGAAAAATCCTCGTCGTCAAGATGGTTTCTTTCAACATCACTGCTGAAAGCAATCTGAAGAATTTCCTCCGCCGAACGACTTCGACCACTCCGCGTCACCATGTTTACAATTAGAGAGGCGTCTGGGCGGTCTGGGCGCGGAGAACATATTGCAAGCAAATCGCTTGCAGTGTGCTGCCACCTATCAACAAACGTACAAAAACAAGCGGCGCAGCGTTGCAGTGCTGGCTGTGAAACCCAACACACTGGCGAAGGACCGCGTGGAAAGCGTTCGCTCCACGAAAGGCGTCGAGCAGACGCGTCCTCGAATGATTGAAACGTCGCTCGCACGATTTGTAGCAGCGCTTTGCTGACAAAGTATAGAGGCCCTATTTTAATGTATCGCCAACTTGAGATCGCTCAGTTATACAAGATCACATCGCGAGCCCGCGCGACCTCCCGCGTACAGTGTTATGGGATTCATGCACTACAAGAAACACTGACCAATGCTATATGCAAGTAAAGCAGGGTCAACTGAATATGTCAGACGATAACATTTAACTGACCTACGTGGCGACAGAAAGCTTCGCGAAGATGATAGTATGTGTATGCTGTGGGCCTGCATTGAAAGCGCGAGTTGCCACGTATTTTCACCGTCTTGCAAGAACTAATCAGATTTCTTGTGTGACGGAGGGCCCGGTTTGTTCACTGATGCAGGGAACATGCAAAGTCGTAGTGTTCTTTTCTTGCCAACGCGTTAACACTGAGGCTAGCACAGCCGAACAAGGGAGCGAGTGCGTAGTGCTGCCATTTTGTCGTCTACTAACCCTCCTCGAGAGGACGCTCCTGAATTCCGCTTGGTGGCGCGACAGTCTATGGGCATTGCGAATATGGACACGCTGTTAACTTATCCAATTACTACAATAGGATTTTCTACATTTGGCCTCTGATCTATACTTTTGTCGCAGTTAGCCCGACTGTTCACTTATGCGATTTTCTTGTTTGTTTTATTTGGGTTATTTGTTTTGCGTATAGTTTCGTTCTCAATGACTTTCGTGGTCGTTCGCCGCCGTGTCTGGGCTAATCCAAATTTATGTGTGCGTCGTGGCGACGGGATCGTCATTACCGTCAGTAGCAGCTAGTACAGTGGTTTAGCTTGAGTTGTCCCTGGACGACAGCGTTCTAGGCTAGGGGTAATTCGTAGGGTTGTTATTAAAATATAACGAAATAAATAAGTGGACAGACAGGTGGCCCTACGAAGGAACTTATTTCAAAAGACGACACTCCTAAAGTCCATCGATTCGAGCCGTTATGATTTTGGACGTTGTGAATGCCCTTAGGCCCCTTGATAAAAAGGATATAAACATTCACATGGTATGCAAAGCATTTATAAAATACGTATCCCAATTTTCATACAAAACTTCATAAAATTCTGAGGTGAATCCTGGTGAAATATCAGGTGACAATAATATAATAACTGAGTTGCAAATCACGGCGCATGCTCTGTTCACTGTCTCTTCTTTGCGCGTAGTAAATTCGTGAAACTGCTTAATCGTTTACTGTTTACTGTATAAGCGTTTCATCTCTCCCTAACACTAATCTCTCACTTAGGACTTCGCGTGTGCCGGATCGACAGGTGGCGCTACCATACAGGCGCATGCGCAGGTATGTCTTTTATCCCATTTCTTTTCCGCCACAGTGCGCCCTTTTAGTCGATAGTCGGCGTTTGGGTTGTCTCCTTCACTTTTGTTGTGTCCGTAATTGCACGCCTTATCTTCTTCTATACTTTTTGTTTGCATTGGCTAATACACTGCAGGCGCAACTCGCTCAGAGTTCTTTGTGCTCTCCATATAATTATTACCTGCACTTAAAACAATGCGAATTATATTTATTAAAAGAAAAGAAAGAAGAGACAGTCATTCCAAGTATTCCCATTTTGTGCAACTTTTATTGCCAGTCTGAACGTGCGTGACCTGCCGTGTTTCACGTTTGTCGAAAGAAGTGACGGTGCAAATTCGCCTTTGAAACACGATTTGGTCACGCGATCAGATCGTCACGACTGATGGAGTCTCATACGATGTATACACAATCACGCCAGTGCACCGCGCTGAGGTAGACGCTGGAGACCATTCCAGTCAGCCAGCGCAGAATTTTAGAATGTCGGTCAAACACGAAAACTTCCCGCAGAATATGGTAATGCTTTGACTACTGTTTCATTGATGACTTTTCAACATTCATGATTTTATCTTTAGACTTTCACTGCGAAGAATATTCTGTGTTTCGCCACTTGACTACATATGAATTCAGTTCGTTTATTTGCGATGATTAAATTGCAGTGCAACTCTACTGGATGGCGCATCTTTGAATACGTTTACTCTTTTGTAAGTGTAGCCATGAACGTAGAAAATGCTAAAATGACGGTGTCATGGACACACACAAATTAACGGTGAAAAGATGCGAGGTATGATGTTGTTGGCAACTTTATTCTATTCCGTTGTCATCCGTTGAGGGGGGGAGGGGGGGAGTAGGCGTTCACCTTGGTAGTGAGTTGGTTGTGAGCGCTCGTGTAGCCGTCTTGTCTTCTTGTGTCTCGTTCGTTTGTGCTTAATCTATTCCAGAATGGAAGAGAACGGCTCGCGTCGCCGCATTGTCTTCCGCGAGCCGTGAGAGGCGCGGAGGTCGAGCAGCGGCGTGTGCCGACATCTTCGTCGCCGTCATGGCTGTCCGCGCAGTGAGGGTTCGGCGGTCGCGGAGCCGCGCCTGTGGCACCTGCATCACTGCAGTAAACGGTGCAGCACTGCGAAAAGCACCAGGCTCGCTCAGATGCTTCCACTCAGGTGGCACACGAAGTTCACAAAACGTCGCACAGAAGCATCCAACGTCTACGAGAAATTTTCGACCATATTCGGCGTTTTATAAAAGTCCATAGCAGGAAAGCTTAAAAAGCCGGTAGGCTTTAGGATTAATTTATTCACCGAACAATCATTAAATTACTGAGTTAATAATGTAATCATAATTATTCTTTGCAATCGCCATTTATTTAAGAGGTCCAGTGACGAAGTACCTTGAACAAAGTCCTTGTTTGCCTTACTGCCAAAGGAACCGCACTGGCTTATGCGGACAAGATACCTGAAATGAACATGAGTTTTTCTTTTCTGAAAATATTTTCCCATTACTACCTAGACATAAGGCAAGCTTCAGCAACAATGTGCTGTTCAATAGCCATTGTTCAAGAGCAGAGGGAACATCTGACAGCTGCAATGCTCCGAGTATGAGACCGTCCTCGTAGGTTTATTACAATTGGGGATGGAAAATTCGATCTGGGCTTGGCTGTTGAACCAATTCTCGGTGACGCATCAAGAGAAGTCTGTCAGAGTACTCTTGCCTCGGTAGCTGCTCGTACGGTTGCCTCGTTCTTTGATGCGAGTAGTTTAAAAATTCTAGCGCGTTTTTTTTTTCTTAGAAATTCAGGAACATGAATATCAAGGTGCTTGTCTTTTAGCTCCCTTTTGCAAATCCACGCACAAAATTATTCTAATCATTCACTGACTCTGCAGCGCTTTAATTGAAACCCAGCGATAATAGGTGTAGGCCCTGTACGAAGCAGAAAACAGTGCGCTTTGCTTTTAATTCGGCCACCTGTAGCTGTTTACCATGCGCCGATGTCTAATACGCTGTTGTTTTTTTTTTTCATTTTGGCTCAGTTGAAATGCGACCACCGTGGTCGCGACTTTACCTTGGACTTCGAGCTCAGCAGCACAAAGTCATTGCCGGCATCCTACCTCGGCAGCCACCGCTGGGACAGTCAAGTTTTATTAATAACTCGGTCTTACCACCGGTTTTTACGAAGTGTCCAGGCTGTGTACCTTTGTACCATACATATGTATACGGGCACGAATTGCACACAGAGCACACGAGCAATGTTTGGATGATGAATCCGCTTTATTATAGCGCAGTAGTGTCGCCACAGTAGTACCAACCAGCCCAATTCAAGACGCCACTGCCACTACCGCCGCCACTTACTCCTAACTGCGCGCGCATGCAAAACTACATACGGGTTGAAACTTGATAGTCGCTATCCGTCACGGAGGCAGTGGTTGCTGTGTTCGGTTGGTGACGCCAAAGACGACGGTTAGATCGCAACCGCGGCAGCCGCATCTCGATGGAGGCGAAATGCTAGAGGCACTACCCACCAAACGCAAAAAAATAAGCGGTCCATTTGGGTATTTGGGTCGACGTGCTGTTTTTCCTGGCCATATTCTGCTGCGACGCGCCATTTTTCAACAATTGTCACGTGAGCTTCCGGTCTGACGTAACATGGCTGACGGGGCTCCTGTGCGCCCGGTGCACTCAGTTTCAGGTTCGCTTCAATCGGGGCTTTGAATTTCGGTGATGATTTTCTCAAATGACATGTGTTTTTTGCGATTTTAAAAGAAGAAGAAGAAGAAGAAGAAAAGAACAGCGGGATCGAATTCCGGCCGCAGCGGCTGCGTTTTCGATCGAGGCGAAAATGTTTGAGACCCGTGTACCTAGATTTAGGTGCACGTTGAAGAAGCCCAGGAGGTCGAAATTTCCGGAGGCCTCCACTACGGCGTTTCTCATAATCATGGTTTTGGGACGTTAAGCCTCAGATATTGTTATTATTATTATTAAAAAAAACACCCTGTATATCTGGTTCTGGCTTGGCTAGGCTTTTAACCTCTCACCTCTCTATCCCACCCCTGGCTATACATGACTATGCTTGCTCTCTCTCGTTTATATCTCTTTTTTGTGTCTATTTGATTCTATCTCTTTCTCTCTCTTTCTATCTTTTTCGCTGTCTTCCCTTTCTTTCTCTCTAGTTTTCTCTTTCTGTCTCTCTCAGTACTCGTTCGCTCGCCTTCTATCTTTATCTCTCTTTCTTTTATTTCTTTCTCTCTATTGCTGTCTTTCTCTTTTTTTTCTATCTCTCTTTATTTTCTTTCTCTTTCTGAACTCGCTGGCTCGCCCATCAGAGCTGTTGCATCCAACGCCGGACGAATCGACGCACGTGTTCTGTGAGCGAAGCAGAAGAGGAGGGAGAGGACGAAGAGAGTTTCTTTCTACGGCACACGGACAAACCTCGTGCACAGCAGCTCTGGTGTAATAAATAAATAAATAAATAAATAAATAAATAAATAAATAAATAAATAATTAAATAAATAAATAAATAAATATATGCTGAAAACAAAATACAGGTTGTCCTTGAGTGCTCTGTATCCTGCTGATGCCCCTATTCTGTCTGTACTGTTCACAGCGCTGCGCCGTTGTAATGCGGCAAACTACATGTGTTTCAAGGAGAAGGAGCGAATAGACGAGGATGGTTGCGTGCAGCCTGGTTCCCTTGTTTATGCGCCAGCGACTCCACACGTCTAACTCCCCTGTCACATCTTTGACTTTCCGTCTCCCTTTGTGCCGCCTGGACGGTCTGACTTCGTGCTCCACCGAGCTCCTCCCTTCACAGAGCGCCGCGATCCCCTCCGTAATTCTTTTACCCGGCTTCGCTCCGGCATGGCTTGTCTTCGTACGACTGGAAAGACAAGCTTCCTCCCGATTTAGGCGGGCCGATATCGCTTCCTTCAGCGCACTCTGAAGAAGATATACCGGAGACCACTGTTAATTGCACGCTGTCTCATGACTGAATTGTGTTTATGTAATGAAATTAATTGTTTCACAGCTTACGAGTAGCACCATGTTTGTACTCTTAACTGAAGTGATACGTAATAATAATAAAATAAAGGCAATTTAGTCCCGTCAACCTCAGCCCCTTTCTGAGCCTTTCTTGACACTTTTCTAAACATTCTAAAAAGAACTCGATGACTTGATTTTAGGACTCTTGCCTGCATAACGTGCTCTCTATATTTTCTAACTTGAAACAAGTAAACCGATCTCTGGAAAAGGCCGGTCCCCGGTTGAAATGTCGAATAAATGTCGTGTATTTTTTTCTGTTTTTGTATGTGCGCCTGCATGTATTATCCTTTCTTACTTCTTTCACGTCCATGTTTCTGTTCTTTCTCTGGAGAGTAGCCAACTATTGGACACCTTCCAATCTCAGGTGCTCGTATGCTCCTCCACTTTTACAGCGAAAGCTGTTATGAGATCACAACAAGGGCCGTTTTTGGCGCCGCAGTTGTCCGTCGCAGCCGCCGCCGGTGTCCGTAACCACTATCGCGCGAAATCTGGAAAAAACTAAATAGGAAAAAATATCCGGGATGGAACGAGGTTCGAACCTCGGCCCTCTACGTGGGAGACAAGTATTCTACATCAGAGCCATGCCGGTGCTTGAAACTGCTTTGCAAAAAAAGTCCTATACAGGCTTCATGTCGGGAAGGAACCGAATAAACATATGTAAACTAGTGTGATAGAAGAGTAAAATAACAACGAAGCGTCACAAAACGCGAATTCTGTAACCAGGCGTCACACAATGCGAATTGCGTAATGAGAGGGTTGTTGAATGCTTCCAACCCTTTACAAAGGGCGCAACCATAATTCTTCATCGTCATCAACCACCGCATCAACAAAGTGCACTAATGCCTTACAGATAGTACCTCGCTTTTCCGCAGAATGACGAATAATGTCGTGGTGGTTGCCTCATAACTTCACAAACATTATGATTTGTAGCGTAGTGGGTACGTTGCTGGTGTACTTGTATTAGTAGCCAAAGGAGATTTTATAACAGTCTCTACAAATGCCGCCCTTCCAGCATTCGCTGTGACTGTGCTGCGCTTTCCGCGCAGGCCTGGCGTTCTTTTTTTTCAAGGCTACAAGGGATGCAGCCTTGAATAAAGCAAGTCTGCTTGTCGAAACGTCGTCTCCAGCGACACCCCGTGTTCACGAATCTTTAATCTCAGTAAACTTTTCAATGAAGACAACTGAATTGATGGCACCTAGCATTCGCAATGCTCTCAGAATAGTTGGTGCCATCATTGTGCTCAGGAGCTCACTAAGATCCCTCGCCAGTGAGCTTATTATGATGAAAGTGGGCTGATCTCCGTTCATAGTTTTATCGCAAGACACTAAACCTTTACTGTTAAAATCCGATGTCGCTCACTAGGTGCATGTCGAGTGCCTCAGAACTCAAACAGCCGCTCCGGCCATGGCCTACCAAGAGGAGCAATCGTTTCGAAACGATGACAGAAGCGCCTCCAGGGCATCGTGAGAGGGCGCATGAACTGCTGCTACTTCGGTGGCGTCCACAGCAGCCGTTGTCTTCTTCGCCCAAACGTTTCCTTCCTTTATTCCTTCCCCAGCGCAGGGTAGCCAACCGGGTTTGGTCCTCGTTAACCTGCATGTCGCTCATTTGTTCTTACCCTTACCCTCTTAAAGCGGCTCTTGCAGTGCCAATACAATTAAAGGGACAATACAGAGACAAACGATTTTTCTCATATTAGTACGTCACTCTTTCACAATTCTAAAATTACCACGCTTGCCGCGAGAAGACGCTGGGTAAGCCAGAAAACGCGCGAAAAGAAAATGCGGGTTGCGAGGCAACCATGAAACTCCCTCATCAAACACCGTAACGTCATAGATTTTGACGGCATCTGCTAGAGCCTACGTAGTTCCTAATAAGTAACAATGAAATACATTGTCCCCTGAGAGGAACATCGACTTAATGTACCAAGTTTCGGGAAATTCCTTTGCGCTAATGTCGCCAAAATACGAAAAACACACTTTGAAATTTGTGACGTCACGCGCGTAGATTTCGGCGCGAAAATTATAATTGAAACTTTGACATTGATTTTCTCTTTTATTAATAAACATGTGATGGTGAAATTAGCTATATTAAAGTTCTCAAAGTACAATTTGTCCATATAAACCGATTCATTGTATCGCTTAGCGTCCCTTTAGGGATGTATATATTAGAGATAGAGAGAAACACATCATGCAGGAATATGGTGTTCTACGCCTTGGTTTCACTTAGGTCTGTCCAGAACTGTCGCAGACATCCCCGAGTGGCAGACGAGAATAGATGGTCATTCTGGCTTCATCGTGCTCGTGTCAAGGTCCGCCAGAGTGGAGTTAGCCAATTCGAAAGACGACGCGGGCCAGAGGAAGCTCTTTCCGCCAGCTCGTATGACAGATGAAGACGCGATTGCAAAAGACGTTAAGACGTTTCGTTTCTCTTACCCTCGCCGCTTCTCGGGCATCGCTGCTATTCGCAATGCCCATAGACTGTCGCGCCACCGAGCGGAATTCAGGAGCGTCCTCTCGAAGAGGGTTAGTAGACGACAAAATGGCGGCACTATGCAGTCGCTCCCTTGTTCGGCTGTGCTAACCTCAGTGTTAACGCGTTGGCAAGAAAGGAACACTACGACTTTGCATGTTCCTTGCATCAGTGAACAAACCGGGCCCTCCGTGACACGAGAAATCTGATTCGTTCTTGCGACACGCGAAGTTTTCGTGAAAATGCGTGGCAACTCGCGCTTTCAATGCTAGCCCACAGCGTACGCTTACTATCAGCTTCGCGAGGCTTTCTGTAGCCACGTAGGTAAGTTAAATGTTATCGTCTGACATATTCAGTTGAAGCTCACCCTGTTTTACTTGCATATATAATTGGCCAGTGTTTCTTGTAGTGCATGAGTCCCATAGCACTGCACGCGGGAGGGAGGTCGCGCGGGCTCGCGATGTGCTCATGTGTAACTGAGCGATCTCAAGTTGGCGATACATTAAAATAGGGCCTCTATCCTTTGTCAGCAAAGCGCTGTTACGAATCGTGCGAGCGACGTTTCAATCATTCGAGGACGCGTCTGCTCGACGCCTTTCGTGGAGCGAACGCTTTCCATCCGCGCCGTCCTTCGCCAGTGTGTTGGGTTTCATAGCCACCGCTGCGCCGCTTGTTTTTGTACGTTTGTTGATAGGTGGCAGCACACTGCAAGCGATTTGCTTGTTGACCGGTCTGAGAGCAAAACGGCAAAACGTTCTCCGCGCCCAGATGGCTGTCCTAACTCACGAGGAGCGAATTGCACTTCACGTCCCCTCGTGCGTTAATGTTCTTTCACGCTCGTAAGTCACTTTGATTGTATTTAATGTATAACATCCTTGAGCGAGATCAAAATAAAAGCATAGTTCCCCTTGTGCATTGCATGTATCACAATTATTGTGGATATTATGGAGCGCCGCATGCCGCCAACACGCTCGAGCTCGACCAACGAAGCGAAATGGTTAGAGCGATGGAACGTGCAGTCACGGCCACAATCCACGCCTCTCGGCGAAGTTCTTGGACGTTGCGAAAAGCATACGTGTTTATTCTTTTCGATATTCATGTTTCGATCGTGCTGATCGAACCTGCAACATGCGAGTGAAGTACACACGGCTAGGGTCTCAGCATGGCTGTGACACAAGCGCTACTGAATGGCATGTTAATTGCTTGTGTTCCGTTGAAGACGTAACTCCGCGTTTTCGACTGCGCAAGTAATGACGACGGCGTATTATCACAGAACACTTTTATGTTTGCAAGCCATCATCACGCGCAGCAGCGATGGCGCTACTCGCTGGCGGCCTACTACTCGGCAAATCCGTCAGGCAGGCTCGGTACGTACTACCTCGGAGTGCCGTTCAGCTCATACGTCAATTCTAGTTCATACAGGTTTATGTAGCACGCACAGGATTTCGCAAAGGATCGTTATAGCACGGTAACGGAGCTGAAATATAACCTTTCACTTCGCAGCAAATAATTAGATGGCGAGTACTTAGCACTTTCCATGGTTTGGGAAAGTATTTTAGTCTCATATCCATTTCAGCGCAGGTCATGACTTCATCCGGTGAAAGTGGCACGGTCCGTACGTCCGCACGTCCTATCTGTTCCTATGCTAACAAACGGGTTGACCCTCCTCCTGGCGCCATATTGAAAAGCACGGCGCGCCACCTATAGTTCGTGGGCATTGCGAATTATCTTACTTCATTGTGCTACGAGAATTAAGAGAGGCCGAGTTCGTATAAAAAAGTTATACAGAGAGAGAGGTGCGTTGCTGCAGCAACACACAATACCACACACACCGAACGACGGAAGGACGCCAGAACAGAATAACTGGGTATAATATGTGGCAATTACGCATATCCACTATATATATATATATATATATATATATATATATATATATATATATATATATATATATATATATATATATATATATATATATATGTTAATGGAGGGAAGGGTATGCAGGCCGCGGACAGGGGGCGGCCGGAGAAAAAAAAAGGCGGGGGGGTCTACCTCATGGTTTTTTTTTTCGCGTATCCTTTCTCCTTTAAGACTGTATAAAGCTGAGCACCAACGAACTGTACCCTCATTCCTGATGTAGGCCAGACTCTGGCTGAAACGTCGAAATAAACAACGTTGTGACTTCTCACGGAGGATCTACTTGACTACTTGCAACGCTACGGCCACTCCACCACCATGCCTGCCTATATATATATATATATATATATATATATATATATATATATATATATATATATATATATATATATATATATATATATCTGCGCGGGACATCCACTCTGTCAGTGGCGCTCGCGTTACAAGGCTGCGACACCAGGACGCTCTTTGAATATTTCAAAAGCGAGCGCTCCGTCGTCTGCGCTACGGCTCGTTCGCGCGCTAAAGCATCGGCAATTTCCAGCCTAACTTGGTAATCGAGTGTAGAGGCGCGGAGGGCGATGGACGGACGGGTACCGACCACCATGCGAACGCAGCGTGTAATACGAGCGACGAGACTATGAGAAGTTGGACGAAGTGGGAGGAACCACATTATTTCGTGCGCTCAGGGCGTGCTCTGTGAGGGGATGAAAAAATGATAGGACGCTGTGGGCCAAAGGACCTTATATGCAGGGACAGCGGGATGACAACGATGATGTCTTTTGCGCAATGAGACTCTGGCGATGATTTTATATCGTCCGTATGATGAGCAGCGGGGTGACTGTCCACGGTCTTTTCCACTCGATGGCGTAGGTTGTTATTGTTTTTTTTTTTACTTTTTTGGTCCTCCCGCTCAATTGACAATATGGCCCTGGTGCGACTGTGTGAGTTTCGAAATGAAGACGGAATAAAATTAGAACACGGGTGTGAAAAGAAAGGAGGAAAAAAATAAGCTAGAACTTAGTGTTGTTATCTTTCTGAGCATACAGGCGTGCGCAGGATTCTATTTAGGGAAGGCGATGTTGTAGCGAAGCGACCCCCCCTCCCCCCAAAGTGGCCAAGTCGAAAACAAAAAGACTTCGCAATGGATGCAAAAATGAACATGAAGTGACTATGTCCTTCTCACAACAGCCTGACTTTAGTCCCCGCCTTTCAGGTGACAAATGTGGGAAGTGAACAGCGCTTGGTGTGCTGGGTCAGAGGTCCTCGACCGCCTTTATAGCCGAAAACCTGCATATCAGGGGGACGCCTCCTCCCCCCTTTCTTGCGACCTTAGTTGCAACCATAGTGCTACACCTCCCCCGCCTTCCATTCATTTCCCCGCACACGAGGCTGACTGGGTGCTCACTCTCCCCGCCACCGAGCTGGCTGCCTCTGCAACGAGATATATCTCATCACTGTCACTCATCATCACTTTGTCCACGCGCGCCGATGTGGGGTGCGTCGTCGGGGCCGCTTCTCCTGCGTCAATCGATCGCAAACATTACCAGCCCTTCCAATCTTCGCTGGCTTCGTTTACGTCTAACGCAACGTCGTGTTGTGTGTACAGTGCATTCGCGGGAGCTTGCCTCAGACACATAACTGTCGCGGTATACGACGGATGGCAAAATGGCGGCACATGCCATTCTATTTTCACCAGTCCTCTTATTTATGAACGCGCATACGTGCTCCATGAAACGTTGGCAGATACGACATCAGGCAGCGATGCGCTTGCATGGGCGTGTCACATATGTATGCGACGTTGCTTCACTACGCGCTCCTCTTCTGCCCTCTCCTATCTGCGGCGCAGTTTCTTTTGTAAACATCCGTCATTTGCATTTGATTGCGCCTTAGTAATTTCTTTTCGTTCATGTGGCGTTTTGTCCATTGTTTTGTCCATTGTCCAAGCTACTACGGGGGCTAGTTGGTGCGAATGTATGGCTTGTTCGCGCTGCCAGGAACTGGACGAATTGACACAGAAAAAATCGCACACAGGGTGAAGCGCGTACTAACAACTGTTTATTACACTTCCTTTTGTACGATCCCGAAAAAGAAAAGAAAGTAAGCCAAACGAACAGTGAAAAACAAAAAAGCACAGTCTTTTTCTGTGTCAATTCGTCCGGTTCCTGGCAGCGCTAACAAGCCATGTATCGCGTGATGATTTTTTGCATTACTGGTGTTAACGCCGGCACCCATGGTCAATTTTCGCGTTTGATGAGGCATCTAAGGATTTCGCCTTGATAAAGATCTAATGAATAATCAGTGGGACGTCCGCATTACACACGCAGTACAGATGCAGCAGTGCGATGCATGTAATGCCCGTGGTGAAGGAAGAGGTATTTGTTCCGTATCTAATAGCAATGAGCGAGTTTAATTTACCCGACATGTACATAAGCGATAGCGTTGTTGTTTTGATGCGATATGGAAGTGTGAGCGTTCTGTCGGCGCGTTCGTAACTCACCTCGTTATTTTAAGTTGTTTTCTTTTCATATTTACCATCAAACCCTTACAAAATAAATTTAGACAGTCTATATACTGGCTAAACCCATTTTTAGAGTGTCTGTAGACTGTCTAAGCATGTTTTTGTAAGGGAAGGAACTCCTCTACGATGCCTAATAGTACGCACACTCTATACGCTTCGGGTTGCTTTGCATATGATCCGAAGAACGGCCCGTCAATACCGCGTTTGTTTTGCGAGCTTCTTTTTGCAGTACTCTGAGGCGTCTACAGAAACACGCTGATCGGTAATTCTTGGTAACTTGTAATGACTGTACACAGAAATCGCGATTCCTACGATTGATCGATATCCTTGCAATGAGGCCAGGTACAGATACGAGGAAATGCTGACGCGCAGTAAAAGGTACTCGTTGGAAAATGCACCAGCGAGAAATAGGGACCCCTGAAGGATGATACGTGACGCCACAATTTGACACGTGTCCATTACAGACTGGCAGCGTAAACAAAGCAGGTGAGTACAGTGGGTAGATCGAGCGACCGCAATGCAGATTTCAGAACGCAGTCCTTAGGCGCCCGTTCGTTTCACGTCATCTAATATGCGTAACCGAGCGAACGATTAGCACAGGAGAGGATGAATTGCCGCGAGTTTACGTATGACATTATGTGAATATGTTATGCCCAAGGGCAAACTATCAAATAAACAATACAGCGAGCACAGTATGCAGCTATAGCAGAGCGCGGGTGCAGTTCTGTAGTCGGTAACAACCTATGGGAGGACTGTTTTCAGTACAGAAAACGTCGCTATAAGGCTCGACCAATTGTCCAGTCATATCGAGGCACGTATGTGTCCAGTGTGTGACCTGCATGCACGGACAGTGGCGGGGTGCGAATCGCATGCGTTACTCTCGAGGTGGCCGTCAACTACCTGTAGTTCATTGCACTGAAACGAACGCAAGCATAGCAAATAAAAGCCTTGCACCGCCACGATCGACAGCAGCGACGATTGTCCCTTTACAGAAGCCAGGATTCGTGGAATCTTTTTCCAGCTGCTCTGAAAGCGCCTGTGTGTTCATTGAAAGCATCAAACCCAGCTGAGAAACTATAGTGGGCGAACATACTTTCTTTCGCTTACATCTTGTACAGCGGAGCTATCCTATTGTCTACTCTGTGCCGTCGTCGTAGAAGTGGTAGAAGTAGGCGTCACGCAGGCCACGTGACCAGATGTGAGAGTGAATAAAGAAATGAAACCAGATGATGATGATGACTTTCGGTACAAAACGCATGGAAAGCAATTCGCCCTATCATGAGCTACATTAATTAGAGACTTACGTTAATTGTAATAAACCAAGGAAGTGCACCTGGGTGCATAAAGGGGTCATCTAGATAACAGGGAGTGCGTATTTGGTAGGATTCCGGCATCGCCGGCGGCAAATCACGTGACGCTTCGCCGGAACGCCATTGCCTGAGCCGGCCCGTTACGTGATCTGACTTTGCCCAATCAAGTCCAAGCGCGCGTATTTCAAACCTTGCGGCGGATTTCGACACCACGTGATCTCGCTAGCCAATAACACTCACGCTCTTTTAGAATCTGCAAACGGCACCTTCTACTTTTTGACGTGCAGACACACGTAGCGATGCAACTTTGCTGTGTCGCATGTGGTTAAGTGTGGCGTTTACGAATGCGCATTCTTATCTAGTTGGAATGGCCAGCAGTGCGGCATGCAACTAATGCACCTGTGAGGAGACGATTGAGCGCATTCTATGCCACTGCCCATTCTACCAGACTCAAAGGCGTGGTCTAGAAGCCAAGCTCCATCGTTTCGATGCAAGCTCACTTTCGCCCACGGTTTCTTGCATGCACAAGGCCACGAAAGCCATACTGTGCCACTTGAAGACGACTGGACTTCACGAGTGCCTGTGAATTACCAGCGCAAGTTCGTGGTGTGTGTTTACACTAACTGTTAATTTCTTATTTTCCTCATTTTTGTTCTTTCTTCTCTATCAGTTTCATTATTCTCACTTTTCCCCCACCGCACGTGTAGGGTATCTAACCGAGCCAAAGCTTGGTTAACCCCTCTGCTTGCACTTCGTTTCATTCTCTCTCTCTCTCTCTCTCGCACGCTCTTACAGCTTCGCTGCCCGACGCTTTTAGCGCCGTGGAATTGACTGAATTTTTTTTACATACCTCATGCATAGTTTGCATAGTAGCCAACCTGACTTATACCTGGTTTGTTAACCACTCTGACATTCTACTCTCTCTCTCTCTCTCTAAAAGGGCATGGGCTTGGTAGCATCGGGCTAAAAAACGCGTTAATACAGGCGCATATTATCGGTGAAGATGATTTCAGTTGTGTTCCTACAACACGGCGCCAGCAGCATCGCCTCGCGGCCGGCGCTCGTTTCGTGCACTCGAAGACTGCCTTGTCGCGTGCGCCATATATCCGAGCACGCGCGCGAAATCTGATCGGCCACCGGGGTGGTTCCAGCGTGGCCAGCGTCCCTTTCGTGCCCTTGTGGCGCCTTCGTATATGACGCACGGCATCGCGAGATCATGCCAGCGAGCGCGCGATGACGACCACCGGGCGTTTATACACGGTACAGCTGTATTGATCTTCTACGGGTGGAAATAATACATGCGTTCCAGGTCGGTAGTCCCATTGATTTCTTCTTCTTGCCCGGCTTTTCGTCGACCATGCCAGATGGCATGTGAAGAAAGTTCAGTTTAACAGAGCAGACGACCTCCGGTGGCCGGGAAGGGGTGGTTTCAGGGTGTGTTGTGCGTGTTGTGAGCGCCCTGCCGTATACGCTGAGTCTTGCGGTCGCTCTTTGCCGCTGTCGCCTGAGGGTAGGGTTCTGCATGCCGATCGGTGAGCCTAGGCTGCCGGGCTGTCAGCACTGGGGAAATCTATGCAACTTTTGTCTTCTCAAGAAGTAGTGCATTCTAAGAGCTCACAGACGCGTTATAATGTACAATGAGCGCGGCTTCTTGGATGAGTTAATGATTCACGTAGTGCTGGCGTGCGTGATTTTAACAGTGCTGCGTCTTTAGCGTTCCCTAGTATAGTATGTGTCTTACTTACGTTTTCTAATAGCGCATGCGGACGCCTCACGTCCTATTTTGTCTTTTAAGTGCAACGCATCAGTACATAACTTGGATTAGTTTTGGTGGTCTTATGTGTGTACTGCAGTGCGTTTTACGTATCTACTTTTACAGGTATATTACAGCCTGTGGTAAAGAGAAAGCGAGAAAGAAATGCACACAGTAAGGGACAAAGTGTGACACTTAAACTACCTATGTTACCCCTAAACTACTTCATGTTCAAAGACGAGAGAGTGGTTTCTTTCTCGCCTTCACTGCCCTGGTCGCCATCTCCTCGTCGTCACTTATTTCTTCATAAAGCACGTGGACAATGTCAACCGTAAGCGCAGAGCCTATCGGGATTTCGCACTTTTCGGCTGCATGCTGTTTTCTCCGCTTGCGCAGTCGAAAACTCACAAAACGAAGTGAAATGAGTTGATCGCGCACGATAGCCATCCGAGAAAAAGCAGGACGGGCGTGCGTCGGCGTGATAAAGCCGGGTAAGATACAATTCACAAGTGATATGCCTCCTAAATGTACCAATCAAGAGATTATTTCTTCATGACGTCAGGCGAACCGACTGCTGGCGTCGTGAATTGTGCCGAAAAGACGGGAAATGCCAGGAGAGAAGAGCGCGCACGTTCTCTCTATTTTGAGAGGTTGTTTAGGGGCCCTTTAAAGCTAACTTGCACTTAACCCTAAGCTTTCATCTAAAAGCGGCCGCCGCAGCCGGGGAATCGAACGTGCAGGGCGACACGACGCCACAGCCACCATGAACCAGCATGGCGTAGAAAAGAGACAAGAGTGAACAGGGGAGGGAAGGAAGGAAGGAAGGAAGGAAGGAAGGAAGGAAGGAAGGAAGGAAGGAAGGAAGGAAGGAAGGAAGGAAGGAAGGAAGGAATACAAAAGGGAGAAGGCAGGGAGGTTAACTAGACAGAGTCCGGTTGACTACCCTACACAGTGAACAGGGGAGGAGGCGATGGGAGGGATTAGGGACACTGCTGGTGACGGGTTCGCCCGAAGGGAGGCGGCCAGCTGGTGACAGGTCAACGCTCTCGGTTCGCCCCCGTGTCCCGGCATCCAGACCTCGCAGCCCTGCTACACACATGGGTGCCTCAGTGTTTCGTTCCCGCCTTCCCCACGGCTATACGGGAATGAGCGACGTCAGCTTCCCTTTTCAAACCTCGCGCCGTTCACTCGCCTCGTTTTCTTTTTTTTCTTTTTTTTTCTCCACAGCTTCGCTCTTACACACCTTCGGACTTTCTTGCTGATTCGCGCTAAGCTCGGCCCACAAAAGTAAATCGCTCTGTGCGCTTGAAGTTTTGCAATTTTCTTGCGTGAGCGGTTTTAATTAAGAGCTTTCTGGGGATGACGCCATTTCGCGCGCCGTATCCAACGCGGTGGCTGCCGTTCCGGACGCCTGGCTCAATTTCATGCGTACAAAACTGCAGCGACGAAGTCGACACATGTGATATTAACCGCTCGAGTTCTCCAGAAAACATGCGAGGGAAAACAGAGTCACAGAAGGCAAATATGGTCTGCCTGTATCTAGGCTGAGCAAAACCAGCCTGATTCACCAGGAAGGAAGTCATTGCTCCCATGGCAACGAAGGCAATGCAAATGTACTTATTTTGCAAAAGCGCGCATTTAAGGTAATGCAACACGTTTCCTGCCCTTTTAAAACAATTCAGCCAACATTTTGTATCTGAAAATAAAAACAGTGCAACGGCGGTAGTTACTTACGTCTCACGGAGAGTTGCTAACATTTTATTATCTCTTTGCTGACTCTATGCATTTACAGTTCAATTGACGTATACATTAGTATCGTATATATTTCTGTAAAAAGTCTAGCCTTTAACTCACACCTTTGAGTCTCTGGTATGACCGTTATATGCCATAAATAACTGTACAATGGACACCATGGAAAATTGACGTGGGAACACCGTTCGTATTTTTGTTTGGCGAGAACGCAATATTGAATTGAAACGTCTTATGTGAAGCTGACAATGCTCACTTCTTAATATGGTAATTCAAGTGCGTTCATAACAGTGACACGGTTCTGAAGCCTGTGCAGAACCCCCGTTAGTAACGGTTAGCACCTTTCCAAGTTAGTGACTATTGCGCTTCCGTCACTAATTGACTATACAGCTACTAATACGCTTGCAGAAAGAGAGGGGAAACGTTCATTTGCAGAAAGGCAGACAGGATGACCACACAGAGAGAGATACAAATGAGGGCAAGGCAGGGATTTTAACCGGAATCGAAACATCTGGTTTGATACCCTACACTTCAGGGAGAGGGAAATATACGGAGAAGGTCTGGCAAGACACTGCAATGACTGTCACTTGCAGTCGCGGCACGGCCCTTCGTCTTCCTCTTCACGTGTTCATACACAGGGGTGCGCCTGCTTCATTACACAGGCGGGAAAAAAGAAAGGAAGATAGGCTAATGCCGCGTAAAAGAATCAGAAAAGCCATTATAGACTTACAGAGCGACGACTCCTTAGGCCGGCATTGTAAGATTCTCGGTTCCAACAGTGTCCTATCGTGAAGGCGGGTCGACATGGCATTGCAGTTCTTTGCAGCGGCAAAGAACTCGGCTGATGGTTTCCGCGCTGCCGCAGTGATTGCACGCCGAACCGTCATCGATGCCATTTCGAGAGACAAAAGGTTTCCTGAAAGCGACATTAAGCTACAGCCAGTAATAAAGAACGGTTGTCTCGAGAGAGACGGGTCCAGTCGGCCCAGACGTGAGTGCTGCAAATTCGACGTGTTCCATAAGGATGGTATAGGTACATTTGCAAGCTGACGAATTCGCATTGCTTCATCTGTTCTTGATAACGGGGAGGAGTCTCGTATGCCATCTTCGCGTGCAGGTCGCGCAGCGGCATGGGCATGTTCATTGGCCATTACGTAATAGTGGCTTGGGAGCCATTGTGGGAACAAGCACCGGCGTCTGTATACTGATGCTTCAACCACGGTGGACGGGTCTGCACGGCTTTTAATCGTTTCTGCAAAAGCCACCACTGTAAAGGTCAGTCAGCCCGTAAGGTGACATCGACAACTGCAGAACTTGCTGATCTTCGTATCGCATATCGCGTAATTTTTGGTGACCCACCGAAGAAGTGTAGCGTGTTTACTGGCTCCTCGCGATAGACCTCCAGCGTTTTATTTTTGCCTTCCGCTGTGGACTCCACGAGCAACAAGTCTTAAAAATGCGAGAGCTGCTCCATCAGCATACGTGGCGCATGTGGTAACACATGTGATAACCAGTGAGTAACCGATAGTTAGTACCATAACAACTCGCACAAAAACGCCAGGCCTGCGCTGAAACCGCAGCACAGTCACAGCGAAAGCTGGAAGAGCGGCGTTTCTAAAGCCCGTTAAGCTCTCTTGGGGCTACAATACAAGTACACTAGAAAGGTACCCACTACGCCATAAATCACAATTTTTGTGAAATTGGGAAGCACCTACTAAGCCATTATTCATCATTCTGCGGAGAAGCGAGGCACCAGCTACACGTCTGTAAGGCATTATGTGCACTTTGTTGACGCGACGACTGATAACGATGAAGAATTATGGCTCAGCCCTTTGTAATGGGTTGGAATCTTTAAACGGCCCACCAGTTATGTAATTTGCATTGGGTGACGCCCGGTCGCTATTTCCCTCTCCCGTCATGCTGTATAACATACGTTGACGTGGGAGAGAGACGGGGGGGGGGGGCGAAGAACTTTACTGAGACCCCGAGGAAATGTATCATGCGCTTATGGCCTTCCTTGGCAACCAATACAAGTGCACTTGCGAGGAACCCGCTACGCTATAAATCATTATAATTTTACTGAGATTCCGAGGAAGTGGATCATGCGCTTATGGCCTTCCTTGGCAACCAATACAAGTGCACTTGCGAGGAACCCGCTACGCTATAAATCATTATAATTTTACTGAGATTCCGAGGAAGTGGATCATGCGCTTATGGGCTTCCTTGGCAACCAATACAAGTGCACTTGCGAGGAACCCACTACGCTATAAATCATTGTAATTTTTGAGAAGTAGGGCAGCAGGCACTGTGCCATTTTTCGTCATTCTACGGAGAGCGTTGGTACCTGCTAAACCCATGTAAGGCATTATGCGCACTTTGTTGATGCTGTGCCTGATGACGATGAAGAATTATGGCAGAGTCCTTTGTAATGGGTTGGAAGCATTCAACAACCTACTCGTTGCGCAATTCGCATTGTGTAACGCCTGGTTACAGAATTCGCTTTATGCGACGCTTGGTGCTTATTTTATTCTCCTACCACGCTATATTGCACATGCTAATGTGGTTCCTTCCCGACATGAAGCCTGTATAGGACCTTCTTGCAAAGCAGTTTCAAGCACCGGCATGGCTCAGAGGTTGAATACTGGGCTCCCACGCAGAGGGCCCAGGTTCGAACCTCGTTCCATCCTGGAAATTTTTTCTTATTTCGTTTTTTTTTTTCTTATTTCAAGGGATGGCGGCGGCGGCGGCGGCGGCGGCGGACAACTACGGCGCCAAAAACGGCCGGTGAAATGATCTCATAACAGCTTTCGCTGTAAAAGGGAATAGTTTGGTTTGCAAGACGTTGTGAGTACGCGGTAGTGAGTGAGAACAGCGGGGTCAAGAGAGCGCTAGCGTTGTGTCAGTTCTGTGCAGGAGTTCGAGAAGCCGATACCCGCTAGTGTTTGCGATACCCGCTGAGTGTTTCGTGTAATTCCCGTTCAATCACGCAACATCTTACTTCAGTGCTTCGTGCTAGCACTCTTTTATGTCATCTCGTCCCTTGCGTGTCATATATCTAAAATCCTCTCCCACTGAAAAAAATAATAAATAAGAAAGAACGATAAGATATATTGGAAATGGTCCTAATATAGGCACTCAAATATCAGTGGCAACAGTTCTCACTCGCAGCAAGTGGAAGGCGCCACAGTGCCACTCGTTCACAGCGGCTCCTCGAAAACTCGCAGCGTCAGCGCCTTTCTTGCGCGAGACCGTGAACATGACGTGACTACAGATGAGCAAGGCCACGCGCTCTGTCTGCAGCACTACGTGAAAGATAAAAACAAACTTGCGGATGCAAGTAATTTCAATAACCGTTTTATAGGAAAATTTCGCTTCATAGCGATCCCTGCATGTCTCGTTATCTCCAGGATAACTAGGGCTGACACCAAAGACGTTGAGAGACAGAGCGAGGCGGCAGCGAAAGAGAGAATGCGCGAAGGCAAAGTGAAGTTGCCGAAGAAAGGGTGGAACAAAAGGACGCGGCTCCCCACACTGAGCGCCGCTTTGCGCAGCGCCGCGGCAATTTTCTCCGCGTCAACTCGCCTTTACAAATAGGGAGCAGGATTCGCCCTGACGTTTTCAACTTGCACGCTCGCCGAGAGACATCGAAGGAAGAGGGCTTCGAGAACGACCATGCGCTGGGTGTTCGACACAAAGCAAAGTATTGCGCTGCGGCAAAAGCGCTACACTTTGAAGCTTTTGCAAGCACGCTGCCCGCTCTCCCGTACACACAAGCTCTTCGCCGCCTAAGACAGAGGTGCAGTGACGCGTGAGACGGATCAAATTGTGCCTCCCGAGGCAACGTCCCCCTCTTGCCATTCTTTTTTTCAATTGTCCATAGCGGGCTCTGACTTCACCTTCTTCTCGATGTGACTTCTTGGCGTTGCCTTCTTCTTCATGTTACTTCTGCGATTTCACTGCGTCCCTCAGTTGATTCCATTAAGGAACTTTGTCGAAGCTATCGAACCGAAAGGCAATTGAGCCTGTTATTTTTTCTCGGCTCCCAATGTTCACCTGGACTTCTCCGGCCGCAACTGTTCGGATCCTTTCTTTCATTTCTTCGTTTCTTTCAGTTTTTGTGTGTTACTCCTGTAGAAACGTTTTAAGCGTCGAATTTTACTGAGTTCTATTTCCTTCTCTCTCTTTTTTTTGGCCAGGAAGCAAACAGTTGTGAAGAAGCTTTATTTTTTGGCCGCGTCGTGGCTGCTTTCGACGTTTCGGATGAAAGACGCGTCAACTTCCGAGGCCTTTGTACTCACTGCTCAGATTGTGGATTGCTTTCTTGCAGCAACTGTTTGTAGTTGAAACGTCTCAACAAGCAGTGGCGGGCGTTGTGCTCTGAATAACGTTAGGTGGGCGGCATTGTACCACGAATGGCGGGCGTAGCGAGTAAGTATAAAATACGTCCAACTAGGATACCTGCTGTCGGCTAAGGTGTACAGAACTCAGCTAACAACACCGCGAAGCGGACGCAGCGGCTAAAAAGCACGATAGCAGTGTTGCTGCTATCCTTTCGTAGAAAATTGTGGATAGCTGACGCTTTATCCAGTGGAGTAACTGCCGGTTATTAAGTTACACCGGTGTCAAACAGTCACTTTTGATAGCGATCGGGCCTGATGCGAGTCGAATATCTTGATGATTATGGGCTTCCCTACGCAAGCTGCAAGAGGGAGCCAATCACTGTTGAGCAATTTGATAAGCGTCAGGCTTAATCACGATCAGCATTGCACCGTGGGACACCGGTATAACTGTCCACATAAGTCATCTTGTCTGGCCTTTGCCACATGCGCTTGGCGTTTCGTGGCCGATATTAATTGATGTTAGCCACCCGTGTGTTCCATCCTTCATTAATAGCAGGTCACTGGTGAGTATTGGGGTTTGCCCAGTTTGTGTGACACATACGTTGGTGTTGGCTGGCCGCCCGTCAGTCTACAACATTCTTTTTGATATGGCGAAGGTTAGCCAATTAGTTTTCGTGGAGGTAGACTCCGAAGCTATTCGCTTTTCTTAATGGCAAATTGAGATATCTACAACAATTAGTAATTGTGTACATCTAATTGCTAAAACAATTGCTCCGTAATTATCTTATTCAGAATTGTAAAGGCAGGTACGCAGCATTATTTTCGCGTAGGAGGCAGAAAGAGCCTCGCGTAATTAACACGTCGCTATTTTTTTTTTAGTTCGACATCATTCAGTTTGCTTATCTGTATAGCGTACGTACTTATTAACTCTCTTCTTTTCGTAACAATTCGGCCCGTTAAAGGAACAACAGTTGCATTTGAAGTGACGCCCTAATATACACCTCGGGTTTAAAAAAACAAACATGTTATTCTTAGAAGGTGTGAAACATCAAAAAACGTTCGCGATTTAAACGTCACGCGCTAACGGGCGTTCCTTTGTACCAAACTCTAAACAGGTCGCTGCTTGGCAACAACATTAAGCAATGTTTTTCAGTCACGAAGCAACAAGAGGGGAAAAAGAAACCTTTTGGGCGCTTTCAGGGTAATTGAAGCGTTGCGCACATTCAGCCCACCTCTTTCGAGTTGTCTAGTTTCTTTGTGTTTAAATCTTCGACAGGCGAGATCGAAGTAAAGAATAAAAGGACACGAAAAGAAAATGCAAATAAATTCGCCGAGCGCTGATCAACTTGAACATTGCACGACCTAGAGCACGCTATCGACCGTTGCGTGCGCTCCGTTTGCGCAACCGAAACTGCCCCACTTGCTGGAACTGCTGTGCCGTCACTGGCAATGTTGTCTGGCTTTGAACAAGTGCTTTAGTGAAAAGATTCATGACTAGCTACATAAGCAAGTAGAAGAAAGGAAGCGATCAATAAGTGAGCTGCAGAAAAAAACGAGTGAAGTGAGTGAAGTGATTGAGTGAGTGAGTGAGTGAGTGAGTGAGTGAGTGAGTGAGTGAGTGAGTGAGTGAGTGAGTGAGTGAGTGAGTGAGTGAGTGAGTGAGTGAGTGAGTGAGTGAGTGAGTGAGTGAGTGAGTGAGTGAGTGAGTGAGTGAGTGAGTGAGTGAGTGAGTGAGTGAGTGAGTGAGTGAGTGAGTGAGCGAGCAGGCAACGAGAAATATTCGACGAATTTACAGTAATGTAGAAAAGTAACATACACTTGAAGATTATTGGATGAAAGTCCTTCCCTGACCTAGTATTTCCACACAGAATCTTTCTTCCCCCTTTTTTAGACCTGCGCAAAGAAAGAAAGTGAAGGCATTATCTGGTTAAGTGTGAAGATTGAGGGCAACGGCCACTGAAAGCGGTCTTTCTTTGTTCCTGTCTAACCCCATTTGAGGTCCAAACTGCCAGACTTCAGATAGGAAGTGACAAGGGGAGGCGGTCGGGGATCTGACGTCGTGCTGGGGGCCTCATAAAATTGCCCCGCAGACCGCAGGTTGCCGACCGCTGGCTTAGAATATTGCATGTGTGGCAAGCATAAAGCTGTTTCTACAGTGCACGCGGGCGCTAACTGCCGAAACCGTTCCGTTGACGCTGTCCCCTATACACACACTTATGTGTATAGGTTATCACATCTCTGAATAGGCTTCGTTACTCACCTTGTATGCGCAACTTAGTGGAAAACATAAGCACGTGCTTGCGAAGCGTTTAACGTTTCACGATAGCTAATTTACTTTTACCACTGAGCTCTGCAAAGAGTGAAACAAACGTATGCAACGCAACCACAGTATTCTATTCCCAAGGAACGGCGACAATGCAGAGTTACCACGCAGCGTTGGTTCCAGTGTGCCGATGACGTAAATGCGCCACGTTAGTGACGCCCATATATCTAAATATTCCCACGTATTGAACGCTGACTCACAGAAACTTACTCTTGGGATGCACGAGTTTCAAGCTATTCATTTACATAAAAAAAAGTAATCGTCTCGCTTTTTTAAGAAGCTTGCTTTTAATATCCTTGTATCATTTGCTCTAGCTTTGTTGTCCTTCTGCAGTGAACTGAACAACGTCCTACCGACAACGTTTTTGCAATTCGTGAACCTGATAGGCTTTGTATAGACTGCATAATCTTATACGCGCATTTCCGGGAATTTCGAAAAAAGTTTTCAAGTGGGTGCGCCGTATAAGCCGTCGAGGGTTAAAATATAAATCTCCCTTAATCTCCCGGCAAATGCACTCTCGCGCCTCTTGTCGTTCCGAGTCGGGACTAAACCTTTTGTTGCGTGCATCGAGGGCAACTTTTGAATCGCAATATACACGAAATTGCTTTCCGCGGTCCCCGAAAAAAAAAAACTAAAAAAAGCGCGTGGTGGAAGGAATAAATGATGCAAGGACACCACTCAGCAAAGCCGAACGACGCGAGGTTATAAAAGATGGACACGGGGGGGGGGGGGGGTGCGAAGAAGCACTCTGTCGCAAAAGCTCACCGCTGAAAAGACTCATCCATATAAAAACCTGGAGGCCTTCCCCTCTGACGTGTTTTCCCGCTGCTTTCGACAGGATCCGCACTGCAGCACTTCTCCGCATCCATCCTCAACGTCATCTCTAGGCCTTATTCGGTGTATTACACGTCTTTCTTTCTTCGCTTTCCTCGCCTGCATTAGGAGGCTTCGGACGCGTCAAAACCCAATATATATTCGGCGCATCTATGAGAGCGGCAGGCGAGGACCTCGACGGGCTATTTGGCCTCGCAGAAAACGTTCCACTATTTCGATAACAATAGCTGCCGGAGAGGCTTCGGAATCTGCTTATACGAGATGCGTTGGGAACCCTTCTAGCACGGCATCCCGGCTGTTGGTCTTTCCGATGTTTTCTTTTTCTTTTTTTATTACAAATACTATTATTGGTATTTTGTTCTTCACATCGTTTTCCACGGAGTGTCGCAAGAGCATTTACTCGTTTTCTTTGCTCTTTATTCATTTATCTGCCGATTTTCAACCCTTGCTGCTCTTTGCTGTCATTGCTGTTGTCAGCACACAGCACGGTACACGCCACACCGACGACGTTCCCCGTTATCGTCGCTGCATGTCAAGTGACAACGATTTGGACTTTGTTTCCGGAGCTGTCTCTGGCTTTCGAGATCGCTCGCTGGCGATGCCCTGTCTAATATATGCCGCTTTCATTTTTGTTTCTTTCTTTGTGCTTTCTTTGTGCCCACGCAATTGGCCGCACGCTGCCGGCCAATTGCGTGGGCGCATGACCGCGAAGTACATCGGTCACGCAGGACACTTAACAATTTAATAACGCGGCTGCATCTACGGTTGATGTCTATTGCCTACTTACTACATCGAATTTCGAAATTATATAGAAAAGGGGCCATCATTAGATGCGACGCTGGCGGTGCGATGGCTAAGCTGCCAAGAGAATAACGCGTTATGCACGAATTTGCTACATATTCGGGAAGCCATTCTTCTAAGATAACTTATAGCGAGCTCCAAATAATCCCCTTCTCTCGAAATATCTATTCAGTTTATATTTCATCGAGAAAAGAATGAAGGCAGCTTCGCACAAGTGCAGAGCTGGGTAGCCTTCTTGGTTTCTTGTATTTCTCTTACCTTCTTCATCTCTTCCTTTCCTTTTCTCCCTTCTCTGTATTTCTCGCTCCCTCTTTCATTCTAGTTCTTTCTCTTTCTCTCTCTCTCTCTATATATATATAGATACATATATATGTAGTATATATATTTCACTCTCTCTCACCCGCCACAGTGGTCTAGTGGTTAAAGGGCGCGACTGCTGACCCGTAGGTCGTGGGATCGAATTTCGGCATCGGCGGCCACATTTTCGATGGAGGCGAAAATGCTCGAGGCCCGTGAAGTTAGATTTAAGTGCACGTTAAAGAACCCCAGGTGGTCAAAATTTCCGGAGCCCTCCACTACGGCGTCTCTCATAGTCATATCATGATTTCGGGACGTTAAATCCCAACAATTATTATTTGATGCTCTGTCTTTCTTTCTTTTTCTGCTTTCTCCCCATTCTTTCTGTGCTATACTTTACCCTCTCCCCTCCTCGTCGTCACTTCCATTCCCCACCTCCTTGGTATACAATACTATACAAGCCTGTGTTTTGCTCCGCTAGCGTGCCTGTATAGCCGAGTGGTTACGATGCTCGCATTCGGATCGTGGGTACGCGGGTTCGCCTCGTTGAGCAATTTTTTTCGCTAATAATTTTTCTCTGTCTCTCTCTTTCGTTCTGCCTCTCTGTACTCGTCCTCTCGCCCGTGCGAGTTACTACTAATAATTTTATATAATAATAATTGTTGGGATTTAACGTCCCACAACCACGATATGATTCAGGGACGCCGTAGTGGAGGACTCCGGAAATTTCGACCACCATTGGTTCTTGAACGTGCACCTAAATCTATATTCACGGGCCTCAAGGATTTTCGCCTCCATCGAAAATGCAGCCGCCGCGGCTGGAATTAGATACTACGACCTTCGGGTCAGCAGTCGAGCACCGTAACCACTAGGTCACTGTGGCGGGTGACGCGAGTTAGTACATCCCAAGCCGTACAAATTTGCGCAGTGGGAGAGCACGCGCCGGGCGCACATGTTCGTGGAGCGAGACAGAGGATGAAGAAGAGGGCGAAGAGGCGCGCACCGGCCGAGTTTTTGCGTTACACGCGCTAGAAAGGCACAAGCCATTCATGATTATGATAGTTTATGCAAGCGCGTAACGGCATAACGAAAAGCATTACAACTCCGCTGTAATAATTTCTGGAGTTTTACGAAGCAAAACCACGAGATCATTATTGGGCACGCCCTAGTGGGGCTCCGTGTGGGTTTCAGCTAGTTGGTGTCGATGATCCAGAAATTCATTGTTGCGCCAAATCAAAGTGGACAATGGCACAGAGAGGCTAAACGAGCACTTCGAAACGTGCGCATTTGCAGTGTCGCCTTTTTTGTGTTGCGCCGTCATATTGTCACGTGTGATATTGTTGCGGTGGCTGCGTCAGCGAATCGAACCCGCCACCTCGTGCACAGCAGCGGTACTCCATAGCCACTGGTGTACCGTAGTGGGCAGCAGAGAATAAAGGCAACGAAAGCTGAATACAGCTGAAGCCAGTCTACTCCATCGACAAAGCCAAAAGCTTCGGGTTATGATTACCTTCAGCCTACCTTCCTGTTTCATTCTTCCATCACGACTATAGCTACCACCATTACAGAGATGTCATGCTGTTTAACAAAGTTGCAGTGTCATCCTAGAGCCGAAGCATTCGAAACGATGGCAAAGTATTACAATATTGCGCGAAGTAATGATCGTAATTTTCGGTGCATGCAGCATAAGTGGTAGGCGTCCCGTTGCTACAGGTAATCACACATAATATCAAGCATGCCTGTGGACAAAAGAGAATAACACTCGATGGCTGTTGCAACGGTTGCGTTGCAAAATTTCATCGCAGCGACTCCCCCCCCCCCCCCCTCCCCCCCGGACCCGTAGGTCGAGTCCGAAAGACAAGAGCTTCGCGATAGATGAAAAAATAAAAATTAAGCGATGACGTGCTTCTTACTATGGCCTGCCTTTGGTCCCTTGCTTTCAGGAGTAAAGATGGGAGGCAAACAGTTATTTGCATTTAATATCAGGGGCCTTCGGCCGCCATTATCGTCAAAAACCTGCGTGGCCATAACCCTGCTATTTGAACAACGGTGGAACAGGTCCGCCTGAGTCAAAGGATGGGGCGGACTTCGCGCACCCCCCCCTCCCCCTCCTAGGTGATTAGAGGGCGGCGGGGAGGGGGTGGGGGCAGGCGCCTCTCATGCGCACGCCTATGCACTTTAATCAGACCGAATAATGTTTTCATGTTCAACGGCGCCAATACAAGGCAAGTAGAAGAATCGCACGACAGAGTCCAGCGTATACTGTGGATCCTCTCTTCGTCTTTTCTTAGAACTGTTCTGCTGCTCGACGAGTATAGCAGTCAGTGCAAGAGAACACGCTGTAACCACTTGTGTCATCTGGTACCCTGGAAAGATGACGAACCTGGAGAAGCTCAGTCATTTGCGCAGCAACTCGACGTAACTTTAACAATTCGAATATCAATTGTCGCCGTTACTGGAGAACATGAGAAGGGCAGCAGCGCAGTCTTGAACGCTATCGAGAAAGCGAAGAATTAAAAAGATTCGAAAGGCTCACAGGGCGCTTAGGATTATGCACACTCTCACGACGGATACCCACGCAAGAAGCTCCTTACAGCCGCTTGACAAACGCCTGGGTGCGTTACCGTGGAACTCGGATGTCTGCCTTGTAATAAAAGCACTAAGTAAAAGTGGAACAAGGAATTCCAGCCAAAACCCACTGTTTGTGTTCCCATGCTAAATATTCTCCTCGATTTCCGTAAAAATTGAACATGCTGCCACCAGACTCCCTTCTCAAAATTATCACCTCTTTTATGACGGCGTTTCGGCAAGCTAACAGAACAGCACTACTGTCGGTGCCATACCAAAGTCTCCTTCCATGGAATTTTTTTGGAGGAAAAGCAAACATTACACCGAATAAACTAAACCACTGTTCTTCGCGAGCATCCTTTTAAATAAGAATGACTATGCAATAAAAAAAAAACGCCTGAGGCGTTTCGCAACATTATTTTGGGAGGCGTGCGCTCTGACGAGATGCGCTAAAAGCAGAGCTCACAACGCGGTATAGGGTGCGCGATAGACGAAATGGGCTAGCGAGGAACTTTTAGCTGACCCGCAGATTGCAATGCAAATGAATGTGCGCCTAACAATGGACGAGCCCAGACGCGGGCTCAGCAGATCAGCCGGGCTCTTTCTCGCGTAGTTGTGTGCCGCGTCAGGCGATCGCTGCGCCCGAGGGCCGATTTCGATGCATTCCCAGTTAATGAGGCCGTCTGAAGACTGTATAACTTCTACGGTACCCTTGAAGCATATTTCTCTTACTTTCACTGTCCCTATTTTAACGCGATATGCCGGGGTCCACCACGGCTCCGCTGACGTATTTCCGTCGCTGATGTGATGTTGTAAAATATAGATTAACAGATGGCAAGGAAAAAAATCACACCATCTCCTGCTAAAGGGGACCATGAGGCGATGAGAATCAGCGTTTCGGCATGTCAAGCCCGCGTTTCAGAGGGGGAGTGGAGAGGGGGAGCGGAGATGAGGAAAGGGGGAGAGGGGAAGTGGAGAGCGGAAAGGGGAGAGGGGATTGGTGAGGGGGAGCGGAGAGGAGGTGTGTCGAGAGGGTATGCACATGCGCAATAAGGGTGATCACACCGCACACCACCGCCGCCACCACCGGTTTGAACTCCGCCATAAGATGCTTCGCATCTAAAAAAGTTCAGTCGCCGGGAGTCGAACCTCGAACTTCGAGCAGCGCGTTGCAAGTTTCAAGCTGCTTGCCGTTCATCGCGTGACAATACAATGCATTGTAATGTCACGCGATGCCCTTGTGCCGAAACAATGCCCAGCAAACGCTCAGCGACGTCTGCGAAGACATGTTTCGCTTTCGTGTTATACCGATTCCGATGACAGAGGGAGCAGTCATGTCTTTCTTTCTTTTGTTTTTTTTTTCTTATTCTAATTTCATTGCTTGGTGTCGTTACAGGTTCTCTTATTCGAACAATCACGTCAGCAGATATACTGACAGAGTCGACCAGCCTACAGCATGTAAATAGCCCGACGGTGTTCAATGTACTGCTGTTCCATATTGTCACGGAGCCGTGACGTCGACGAAGACAACAGCTGGCGTAGTCAAGATGAAACTCTTTATTTGGCCGAACTTGCGGCCGGGAAATGAAAAACTCGGACTACAGCAATACACGCTGTACACTGATAGCGGCGAACTGGGCGTCGGCCGTCGAACAACTGACAAGCGGTCATGCGCGTCGGCTTTTATACAGGCGCTATCGAACTTTCCAGTGATATCGCTGGTGGCGGCATTATCTCTCGACAAAGCTGGAACATTCGCGTGCGGGGCGCAATCTTAACAAAACTATCTACTACAATCGCGAAGCTTCTCGAACACTGCTTCGCGGACAGCGTCGAGCGTTGATATCCATCCTTGCTGGTCGAACCCAAATACATGAAAATAAACCAAGAAGTGGGCGTGGCAATATACTACGCCCACTTAGAAATGCAGTTTCATTAGGGCGTGCGGCACCTACTGCGCTGTAAGCTCGAAAGGCTATTGCGCAAACAACTGGAAAGATCATTTTTCATTGAATTTAGCCAGACGCATACGATGATTACAGATAAGAAGGCCCAAGGCGAGAACTATTTCCCTTTTCATATATCTACATTTTTGATTGCCATTGGCAATAGAGATTAGGAAACGCTCATTAAGCACCGCACTGGCAAACACTGCCCGTGACCTGCTGATAAGGCGTCATAGGGCAGTAATGTGAATACTTTGACTTTGTATTTTCTGGGCAAAAGCAGTGAGAACGTATGTCTGTCTGTGAGCCGTCGTTCGCGGCTTTTCCTTGAAGGTGCTGATAAACAAACCTCTTTCAGAATTACTTATCGCCTGGCGCATATGGCCTGTACCTGTGAATTATTACTACGCCTAATAAGTGGCTTAAGTTTAACTGCAGGAGCTATCAACACCGATATTTTTTGCGGCGCATAAGGACGATGTTAATCATCCGCCCATTACTAGTGGACGACATTGGTAATCAGATCGCTGGAAGAAACGCGCGAAGTCGCGGCTCGTGAAGCAATCTCTCGTTCAGTAACGTCACACCAAGATAGCCACCGCTGACGTCCATGATACCCCGTCAGTTTCAGCCCAGTTCATCCGGAAACCCTCCCCGCCCTTATTGCGACAGCGCGTGAGCCGCTCGAACGAGACCAAAAGCAGCGCGCAATCCTTACAGCCCCACACTCCACAAGCATGATGACGCGAAGACGACGACCACTTATGCCGGAAGCCTTCGGGTGGCTAATGGAAACGCGGATGGGCCCAACGGACGCTGAATATCGCGAGACGCCGTAGCAGCGCTGGCCACTACGGAAAAAGACAGGAACAGAAGGGCACGGAGACGAGAATAAAACAACAATGCGGAGGAGAGACGAGGGCTCGGCTCTGGCAGCGTTGTCTCTCTCCCTCCACTTCCATCTCTCCTCCCCCTCCTCCTCGCCTTTGCACGCTGCAGTTCGCTGTCCATTACATGCGCCTCCGGCTATGATGGCCCTTTTGTTTGGACACCGGATATTAGGGGATAACCGCTGCCGTGCATCCGTCCATTCACGCTGTGCCTTCGGAAGCCCGCTGCGTGCATTTTTCTCCCACCTCCTCGGTGGCCGTCCTTTATTTCTCCTTCTTTGTATCCATCCAAGATTCCCGTTGCATAAGTGACCCTTCTCGCTGCCGCCATGCATTGCAGCCACTGTGACGGGTGTCGCCTTGCATTCGTTGCGGGAGTGCATTTCGCGTCTCCGCGAGGAGTGTCTTTAGCGACAACTGTTGAGCTGAGTGCTTCGGAGAAAGATATTAGCTGCAGCAAGACGCCGCTCTTGTAATCTATATGCACTTAGGTACATTAGATTACGGTGCGTCGATTCCACGGGAATATCGACGGAGGCTATACTTACAAAGTGAAACTTTATTTGCTATGTTATTTACAGGAATCTAGCCGCCGCGGCGGTGTAGTGATTATGGTCTTCGGATGGAATCCCAGCCTCGGCGGCCGCTTTTCGATGTAGGCGAAAGGCTAGAGGTCCGTGTACTTAGATTCAGGTGCACGTTAAAGAACCCCAGCTGATCGAAATTTCCGGAGCTCTCCACTACGGCGTCACTCATGACCATATCGTGGTTCTGCAACGTAAAACACCAACAACTGTTATATAATATGCATGAATCCGGGTTCTACGCAGGTACCGAGTCCGTGCGAGCTAAACCTTTCTTCCATGGGTGCCCACAAAAGAACAGTTCCCGATGTGGGCGAACGGCCAACAGAATATTAATATATTAATAATTTTCGTTGCAGTTAAACAAGCAAAAGTCACAGGTTCGCCTCAAGGGCGAAGCCATGAATGCGATAGCAAGAAACTGGAATGCCAGTCGATGTATTGATCCTGCTCCGCCACCCTTAGAAAGCTTTCTGTACCTGTAGTGAAGAGGAGGAAGAAGCCACGCTCGGTCGGCTGTTGCTGTGCGCGTGATCTGCGTTCCTGTTGGACCGGCGCTACTTCGACTGCACAAGTCGTCAGTACTTTGTCAATAAACCGTCATACGACATCTGGTGGAGGTTGCTGCAATCCCTGACCTCAACCTGGAACTTCGCAACCGAATGTTGCCGGCTGCTTCAACCGCTGCGATGACCGACGTTGCCACCAGTCAGCCCGACACAGCCGCGGCTTCCAGCTCCAGCGGCGCCATTCAGCGGTACCGTGACCCTCCTATCTTTAGCGGAACCGGTGAGGCTGACGTGGAAGATTGGCTTTCCACCTATGAGCGCGTCAGTGAGACCAACAACTGGGATGACCCGGCCAAACTCTGTGTCGTCATCTTCTATCTTTCTGACGTCGCCAACCTCTGGTTTCACAACCGTGCGCTCCATACCTGGTCTGAATTCAAGACAGCGATCGCAGACGTCTTCGGCCGCCCGACTTTACGAAAGCTGCGCGCTGAACAACGTCTACGCCAGCGTGCTCAACAGCCCGGTGAGACGTATACGAGCTACATCGAGGATGTTGTCAACATTTGCTCCCGCGTCAATGCCTCCATGAGCGAAAAGGAGAAAGTGAAATATATCCTCAAAGGTATCGAGGACGAGGCATTTCAGATGCTTCTGGCGCGGAACCCTGCTTCTGTCGCGGACGTCGTTACTCTTTGCCAGAGTTTCGATGAGCTGCGTCGACAAAGGGTCCTTGCACGCAGGGCTGTCGCAGCTGCTGAACCATTCTCGAGCCTCACGCTAGCCTCCCACCCATCGCCCGCTGCATCGCTCTCTAGCCAAATCAAAGACTTTATTCGAGAGGAGGTGGCGCGCCAGCTCTCTATGCTGCTTCTGAGCGATCGACCCCTACAACCTGACGCCTCGCTGGCTAATCCCATCAGGAGGGCTATCCGCGAGCAACTTGCCGAATCGGTACCTTTGACCCAGCCATGTTTGCCTGTTGCTGCACCTCTGACCTATGCCGCGGTCGCGGCACGACAGAATGTCGCCACCGCCGACATTCGCCTACTCTGAAGCAATGCACCCGCGAACAGCCCAGCCTCCTGCGCCTCCTCCAATGCCAACTTGAAGTCAATATGCTCAGAACACCTGGCGCACAGCAACAGCCGACCGCGCGTGGCTTCTTCCTCCTCTTCACTACATACCTAACGTGGTTTTGCACTGCCTCCAAGATCGGAAGCGCCTCGGCTGTTTTTGCATTGCCTCCGTGATCAGACCAACTTTGACCAAGCTACGATGTCATGTTATGACGTAATCATATGACGTCACAAATTCTGACGATCTGTGACGTCCTCATGACGTTATACGGTAACATCATCACGTGATGATTTTTTGTATCACTCATGTTGACGCCGCCGATGTGGGACGGCGATGGTCAATTTTCGCGTTTGGAGAGGCATCTAAGGCATTTGTCTAAAAACCTGCAGTTTAAATAAATTGAGCCTACTTACGTATGAGAAATTCCAGTTGTGCTGAAGTCTGTGCATGTATTTCGACTTCCACAGCATTCGTTACTTTGTCATGCGCAGAAAGCGCACACATCACAAAGCCGGTTTTTCTAAAGAGAGTATCACACTTCAGAAATGGATTTTATTATCAACGCTGTTCTTCCTTCTATTATTATGATTACTTATAATTGTAATTTCAATGTTGTTGCACTTTCTTATATTGCTATTCACATTTTCACGTCGACGCACTGTCATTCGGGCTCTGGCTCCCTCATTCGTCATTCGTTTGCACTGGTTACGGACACCGCCGCCGCCGGTGTCCGTAACCAGTATCGCTCGAAATAAGAAAAAAAAACGAAATAAGAAAAAATTTCCAGGATGGAACGAGGTTCGAACCTGGGCCCTCTGCGTGGGAGCCCAGTATTCAACCTCTGAGCCATGCCGGTGCTTGAAACTGCTTTGCAAAAAGGTCCTATACAGGCTTCATGTCAGGAAGGAACCACATTAGCAAATGCAATATAGCGTGGTAGAAGAGTAAAATAAAAACCAAGCGTCGCACAACGCGAATTCTGTAACCAGGCGTTACACAATGCGAATTGCGCAACGAGTAGGTTGTTTGAATGCTTCCAACCCATTACAAAGGACTCTGCCTATACTTCTTCATCGTCATCAGGCACACATCAACAAAAGTAGCGCCATATGCCTTACATGGGGTTAGCTAGGTACCAACGCTCTCCGTGGAATGACGAAAAATGGCACAGTGGCCATGCAGTCCCGACTTCACAAAAAGTTACAATGATTTTAGCGTAGCGGGTTCCTCGCAAGTGGCACTTGTAGGGGTTTCCAAGGAAGGCCATAAGGCGCAGGAGTACATTTCCTCAATCAGAGGCGACCATTGCCATCGCCAAGATATACCAATACAACGCACATTGCGTTAGAAGCCTTGAGAGCTACATAAGGCATTTTGCTCGAGCTCCTACCACCACCTGGCAACACTGCCTCAGAAAGACCGCTAGCATCATACTGCGCGACAATCTGGAGCTACTGCCGCCAACCTACCGTCAGGCTTCAGCCCCGCATCCAACCATCGATTCCACCTTGGTGTTTAATTCGTCCTGCAGTGCATCTCAAGTGTACCAGGAATCAAGAAAAAATCTGATTTGTCATCGGCCTGTCCTGAAACAGCTATCTCTGCTTCTACTGCACGAGAAATACACCGACCACATACATGTTTACACCGACGGCTCAACGACCATCCGTGATTCGTCCGGGGCAGTAGTTGTCCCAGCGAAAGGTGTAACTGTTAGCTTTAAGACCGACCACCCAACAACATCAACGGCTGCTGAACTGACAGCTCTTCGCGCTGCACTTTGTGTTATCAATCGCGAACAACCGCAGCGATGGTCAATTTTTAGTGACTCCAAAGCAGCCCTACAATCTCTCTTGTCAGCCCTGCGGCGTGGACCATATGAACAACTGGTATTCGAGATAAGACACCTCATTCATACGTCATTCGAGAAGGGACACCAAGTGACATTTCAATGGTTGCCAAGTCACTGCGGCGTGCTTGGCAACGAACATGCCGATAATGCTGCTCGGTCAGCTTTGCAAGGAGACAAGGAAGAGGCTATACCGCTTTCAAGGTCTGATGCTGCTGCCATGCTTCAAAGGATCGCAAAGAATATTTCGCACTCAACGCTGAATACGTCAAGAAGCCAAAACTGTCGGCAACACCACCTCAACGAGTTGCGGCGACTTCAAATACCATCTGGACTCCGCCGAAGAGAGGCCACTCTGCTATGCCGCTTATGGCTAAGAGTGGCTTTCACGAAGTCATATTCGTTTCGAATAGGGATGGCCGACAACGCTCTTTGCGACGCCTGCGGCACCGAGGAGACCTTGCAACATATCTTCTGCGACTGTCCTCGCTACGCTGCGCAGAGACGATCCCTGGTATTCGCTTTTGCTCATCTTCACAACAGACCGTTGACACTAGACACGATTCTCCAATGTCATCCTGATAAGTCATTGAGAGTTCAAGCAACCAAGGCATTGCTCAAATTCCTAAGACAACAGACTTACACGAGCGGCTGTAGACTTTTAATGATGCCGCATACCGCACAAGACTGCCGCTCTGCGCTGTGACGTTAGTGTGTGCGCGTGTGTTCCCCTCTCTTTCTCTCTTTCTTTACTCTTCTTTCGATCTCCCCCATCCCTTCCCCCTGTACAGGGTAGCATACCGGTTATGCCAAACTAGTTAACATCCCTGTCTTTCCTCTCTCCCGTTTTCCTTCCTTCCCTATACTTTCCTTGGTATTAGTGTCTGTTAGTCCTCAATACCATTGTGTTTAACAAAGAAAAACGAGCCCTTAAAAGCCATCTTCTTCCTTTACCGAACCTCAGGCACTTTGGCAGTTTCTATCTATCTATCTATCTATCTATCTATCTATCTATCTATCTATCTATCTATCTATCTATCTATCTATCTATCTATCTATCTATCTATCTATCTATCTATCTATCTATCTATCTATCTATCTATCTATCTATCTATCTGTCTATCTGTCTGTCTGTCTGTCTGTCTGTCTGTCTGTCTGTCTGTCTGTCTGTCTGTCTGTCTGTCTGTCCTGTCTGCTGTCTGTCTGTCTGTCCGTCCGCCTACGTCTGGACGCTCTCTTCAGTGTATGACGAACCACGATTCACTGGTCATGACATGAATAACTCAAAACACCTGTCACGTATGTCATGAAATTCTTTTCCTCAGTCACGTCTGGCACATACCCGCATGTTAAGAAAGGGAAAATAGACAACCACCCATTCTGCGGAAGCCCTGGCGGGATTCCGCAGAACTGATTTTCAATACCCGCATGTTATGCTGGTATGTGCCACAGGTGATTCACAGTCTCAACACATTAACGAGGAATATACACATTGAAACACAAGGCAAGTGAGGGAGCTGAAAACACCCCTGGAGGACGCCCGACTGCCATCCACTCGTCCACGTGCTCCGCCAGAATGACGCAGCGTTCTCTTGATTTCATATGAGGCTGGGCGATGGCCTACATCTTGACCGACGATGACGTCAGATTGATTGAGATCCGCTCTGTGACACGCGATGAAGCCGCCGCTAAGTGCCCTGACGGCATACGGCTGTACAATGCGGACGTCGACCGCCATAACCCACGTTGCCTCGACGCTGCGGACAACGGGTTCTGTCATCCCGCATGCGATAACATAACTGGCTATAAGAACGAGCAGGTACACAGCGATGCCCTGACAAGGTGGCCAACATGAACGCAAGCGACATGGGTAGCCTGGCGGCCTCAATTTACCTGAACATCGGCAAACCTTACATGATTTCGGCCAACATCGACGTAAGCGACGGCCTCGTTAATGGCACAACCTTAATGTAAACCAGCAGATAACGAAGCCAAGGAAGGTATAGGGAACGTTATTTATACTGCTTTAAATGTAGTGTAATAATTAGATGTGAAGAAAGTAAAGTGGACGAAAAGACAACTTGCCGCCGGCAGGGACAGAACCTGAGACCTTCGGGTGGTCGCGGTTCGGTCCCTGCCGGCGGCAAGTTGTCTTTTGCAAGGAACCGACGAGCAGCGTTAGTCCAAGACAAATATGTTCACTATATAATGTAGCGGACATTATGGTATGTCGTAAAATAAACTTTAAAAAAGAAAGATTAAGGAAGCTCCGCACTAGTGGCGCCAAGCCTGTACGAAGTGCGGTGCTGGGCGGACTTCTTTGTTTCGTCTTTATTCTTTTTTTTTTCTTTCTTTCTTCCTCTCTTGCTTTCTTCGATCCAGAGCCCCGCCACGCTGGTCTAGTGGTCATGGCGCTCCAATGCTGACCCGAAGGTCGCGGTATCGAATCCCGGCTGTGGGCGGCTGCATTTTCGATGGAGGCGAGAATGCTTGAGGCCCGTGCACTTATAGATTTAGCTGCACGTTAAAGAACCCCACGGGGTCGAAATTTCCGGAGCCCTTCACTACGGCGTCCCTCATAATCATATCGTGGTTTTGGGACGTAAAACCCCAGCTATTATTATTCTTTCTCTGTTGTCTCCTTTTCTCGGTCTTTTTGTCTCTGTTTATTTCTAGTTCTTTATTTCTGTCTTTATGCATTTCTTTTTTTTTTCTCTCGCTCTTTCTATCTTTCTTTTGCTGTTTTCTTCCCCTTCTTTCTCACTAGTTCTCTCTTTCTCTTTCTTTCTATGCTATGCTTTGCTTTCTCCCCTCTTCGTTTCCCTCACCTTACCCCTACTTTCCTTCCCCACTCTCTTGCTATACTATTCTATACAATCTATGCTCTGCTCGCGTGCCTGGATAGCCGACTGATTACGACGCTCGCCTTCGAATCCAGCATCGCCAAGATATTTTTTCCCAAAGAATTTCTGCCTTACTCTTTCTTTCCATCTCCTTTTTACCTTTTCTCTGTATCTCTTTATCTTTATCTCTCCGTAGTCGTTCTTTCGCTCATCACAGTTATTCCATCCCAAGCCGGACGAATCGGCGCACGTGTTCTGGGAGCGAAGCAGAAGACGAAGAAGAGGACAAAGAGAGTGCGTGCCGCTTTATGATGATCATTTTCTTTGCGCTCTGCACGGACTAATGGTCGGCTTTAACAGCTCTGCTGTTGGGAAATAGAATATAATTAGAGGAAATGCAAAAGAGGTAGAATGGGCTTAGCTCCGCTGTATATGGTAGAGCATTAAGTTATGTCTTGAAAATAAAGCTGTACAAAAATAATTAGTGTAAATTAGTATAAACAGCAGTTTATATCAACGCTTCGGTCAACTGGTACGAAATTGATGGTTGTCGTTCAAGTGAAGTGTTATATTTAAGGCAAAAACCTTAAATGCTCATCAAACAAGAAAAGTTACCGTATTCGTCGAGGTCAACATGAACGATGCAAAAAGTCAGGTGATCAGAGATTACTGCTTGTTGACGTCATCACGTGAACACCATCATGGCATGGCAGGTCACGAAAACTTGTGACGTCATTATGGTGTGGTCATGATGCCATGTGGGATGCCTTCACACGAAAGCATCTCATTGTCTAAGGTGTGCTGATCACGAAGGCAGTGCAAAACTGCTTTAGGTGCAGAAAGCTTTTTTGTTGGGGGGGGGTTAATATCATTAATCAATCAATCAATCAATCAATCAATCAATCAATCAATCAATCAATCAATCAATGATTTATTTAACGTGATAATAATAATCAATCAATCAATGATTTATTTAACGTGCCCAGGAACAACCGTAAGGTCTTTGTGCTGGCGCACGCAAAAAAAACAATAAAAATAAACAATACAATACAGACAGTTTTCAGAAATAAAAGACCAAAAACACGTAGACAAAGAGAAATGAACACAAAAGGGGAGGAGTAAAATAAGACAACACGAGAAATATTGACGGGGCATAAAAAATTAGATTGCATATATACAACTATGTGGAAAGACTGAGAAGGGAAGACTTTGTACATTGTGCCACACTATGTCAAAACAGTGCAAAGCTCGGATAAAAACAATGATTGTGGGCTATGAAAACGTCAAGATCAAGAAAATTAACATTATAGAGACTTTGTATTCTGTGAACGGTAGAGTGTTGGAAGAAGCAGGCGGGTACATGAAACGGTCTGTTCTCTCTGGTTAACTTACGCGGAATTCGAAAATTACACAAGTGAGAAGTACAGGGCAGGATATGATACCGTGGACTAGCTTGTAGAGAAATAAGAGATCAGAGCGATTTCGTCGGCAGTGAAGTGATGGCAGTGATAATAATTCAGCAGTACTTTGAACGAGATCCAGAGTCATTTTTAGCAAAGCGATGGTTATATATGCTGAGGAATTTTTTCTGGACTCGTTCAATGGTGTTACCGATGGATTGAGCAATGCCATTCCATATCACGGACGCATACTCAAGTTGCGGAAGACATATTGCCGTGTACAATTTGTGTAGGGCCATGGGAGACCTGAATTCTCGAGATATTCTACAAACATATCCGAGAGAACGAAGGCCCCGCATAGCAGCACGCTTAACGTGAGAAGAAAAGTTTAACGCGCTGTCAACAACAACACCAAGATCACTGATTTCATAAACCTTGCATAACGGCACAGAATTGACAGAGTATTGAAATGACACGCTAGATGTTTTGCGAGTGATAGACATGAATTTTGTCTTCGAGGTATTCCGAGAAAGGTTATTACCGTCGCACCATTCGGAAAAAGAGCGCAAGTCTGACTGCAGCAAGCGACAGTCGTTAACTGAATGAATTTCCTTAAAATCTTGATGTCATCGGCATACAAGAGGAAAGAAGAATTACGAATGGCAAAAGAAACATCATTAACGTAAATTAAAAATAGGAGTGGGCCTAATACCGACCCTTGAGGGACCCCACTAGTCACTTTATACAAAGAAGACGTTTGGCCATTTACGGCAACATAACAATATCTATTGAGCAGATAGCTCTGCAGGAGATTCACAACTGACAAGTCAACATCAAAGTGCGCAGTTTAACCATAATCAGCGTGTGGCTGACTACGTCAAAAGCCTTGCTCAGGTCACAGTAAATTACGTCAACCTGTCCTCTCTGAGAAATAGGTGTGGAGATCTGCGTCATGAAACTAGCAAGATTTGTGGTAGTTGAGCGGCCAGCGAGAAAACCATGTTGATTAGGAATCAATGAGTTTTCACAACTAAAAGACAATATGTCGTGAAGAGCCAGCTCGAAGATCTTTGATGTGGCACATAGTAGAGAAATCGGGCGATAATTAGAAGCATCTGTTTTAGAGCCCGACTTAAATACTGGAAAAACACGAGCAGTTTTCCACATGCTTGGAAATGTGGAAGTGTCCAGGCAGTTATTAAATATCGTAGTTAGTACTGGGACAAATATACTACCATAAGCTTTAGTATGGCGGAGGGGATGCCATCTGGCCCACATGATAAGGATGGTTTTAAGCGCTTAATGCATTCGCAGATAAGATTTTCATCCAGCGACAAAGCACTGGATGAGCTAACCGCCTTGGGCTGTTGTCTGATATCAGTGCTAGAGTCTGAGGCCTTATAAACGGATGAGAAATGCGTGGCAAAACAGTCAGCGACGGCATGCACTTCTACCCCATTTGAGTCCAGTAGTCTGAAGGACTCTCCGCTTTTGCTGGACCGTTTACGTACATACTTCCAAAACTCAGCCGGCCTGTCAGAGGCGCTTTTTTCTAAGAATTCAATACACGAACTATGATCCCGTTTATATATAGGCGTTTAGAGAGAGTTCGAAGGAAGCTGAACTCTTCCTTCCACTCGCTGGATGGAGAACATTTAGATTTCCTGTGTGCGTGATCTTTATGCTTCAGTGCACTGATAAGTTCAGATGAGAACCAGTGGGGATATTTACGTTGTTTAGGTGTATATTGGGGAATAAAATTACGCATGCTGCTCAGTACAAGCTCCGTAAACCGATCAACCTGCTCATCAACATTTGGTTTGTCAGTAACCTGTGACCACTCAACGGTAGACAAGTGATGATAGAGGCCCGTGTAATCACCTCGCTTGAAGGCAAATCTCGGAGATTTGTTTACGTAACTGCTGAAGCTCGTTGTTTCGGCTGATGCGGATAATCTTACGTTAAGTGGTGGGTGGAATTTGTCCGGACGTACAAGAGAGATGTCGGAGCGGGAAACTTCAAGGGGTTGATCGTTTGACACACACAGGTCTAAGACGTTGCCACTGGAATTGACGACTGAGTTATGTTGCAGTAGGGAATTAAACGCCAGAAAGTCCAAGAGCAGGCTGCACTTTTTCTCTCAGAAATGATTGTAATGAGAAAAAGTAAGCGTGCTCCAGTCAATTCCAGGTGCATTGAAATCCCCAAGAACAATAATCCTGTGCCCACTATGAGAAGATACCACAAGTTCAATGGAAGACATGACATCATGAAACGAGGCAGGGGACATGCTGGGCGGTAAATAGAAACATCCAATCAACAATTTTTCACTGCGCTCAAGGTTGGTTTCTAGCCAAATGGATTCTTCGATAGTTTCTAGGTCTTTCCGTCTAACGGATTTCAGTGAATTGTCAATGGCAATCAGCACGCCACCGCCTTTCTGCTTGGTTTCACTGAAATCTCGCTCACTGCGGAAGGTGGTGTTAATTATTATTATTATTATTATATTATTATTATTATTATTATTATTATTATTATTATTATTATTATTATTATTATTATTATTATTATTATATTATTATTATTATTATTGACCACAAGGAAGCGACCATTATCACCTCAATGTCGGACATCACGCCCCCCACCCTCCCCTTCACGCTTTGAAAAAAGCCTGAATTCTAGCTGGTAAGAAGCTGCGTTTTTCCATTACTTTTATTTTGTGCGCGTGCGCGCGTCGCGATCAGAAAGGCGGAATTGGAGCATGTAAATACATAATGACGTGTTTTATGGTTATTTCTCTCTGCAAACACGTGTTAAGCAAATTTAAATTATTCTATACTGCATTCGCCGTCTCCATGTTCACTCATCGCGTTCCATAAAATTTTGCGTCGGTAAGAATATAGCAACCACCAGTCCTTCTCACCTCTTTAATTGCTTGCTGAATTGGTTGCTTCATTTAATCAGCCGTTGTCCAGCTCACGGAGCAACACGGCACCGTTAAATGTTTCTGCTCTTTCGCCACCCGTATCATTCCCACGTTAACCAACCGATTCATTCCTTCGCACACGGCGTGATGTCGGACGTTCCGTTTTTGCTGCGGTGTAGACGACGTCGTCGAAGGAAAGACAGCGGGTTTCAAGCGCTTGATAAGAGCCTAGCTCGGCCGTTAGAAAGCGAGGTATACGCGGTTTGTATGCGAGGCATCGGCAGCCGGAAGTCCCCCACAAAGTCAGGGGAGAGAATGAATTACGGGGTGCACGGTTTAATGAGCTCGTGTATACGTGTATACGCGACACGCCTGACCCTCCTGCGGGCCATCACAGTTCGCGGACACTTGAGTGCTCAAGCGCAAACGATCGGGCCAATTAATGCTTATCGGTTGGGTGCGCTACCCAACACTAAGTGCGCACGCTTTCCGGTAACAATTAGAGGATGGTGTAACGACGGGGACGGCGGAGGAGTTGTGCGCGTGTATCGTGGGAAGAATGCCGGTGGACGGCTTCGCGACGCGCGAACGCAAATCTCTCCGCTTCCCGTTTCTCTCAGCTCTAACAACTTGGGTTATATTAAAAAAAAGAAAAGAAAAAAAAAGCTACACACATACCCGTTTGTTGGGCTAACGGTTGCCTTCTTAATTTGTAGTGGACCAGTGGTGAGCTGTAGGACTTACCCAATTTGGCACTTGCCTGATAGGTCGCACAGGATATAGGCCGCACAAATTACGGCTGCCTTAAACAGCTTGGCTGTTAATAATTCCGACGTTCAGGGATAACTCGAGGCTTTAAGTAAAGGAAAGCCGTCGAAATTGGGATGTTGCTGAAGCCAACGTTTCGACGAAGTGACTTTCCTTGGCCAGCGCAGGTGTTCTTTTCATAAGAGCATAGTATACTATACAAAAAAGACCTCCACCACTACAGCGATTGCCCATCGGATTCCATGGTCAGCGGAGGTACTTTATGCGGAGAATTTTAATACTGGTACAGGAGCTCTTACATTATGTAGTGCGAAGCACTTACTTGCGTTTCGTGTTTCTGTGGCGATTTTTGTTGCGCTAAACTTGTTCACTTACTGGGTCAAATTCGCGTGTTTTCAGCGTATTGTGTATACCTAACTCTCGACGCCGATAGGCACGGCAGACCAACCTTCAATTAAATTAAATTAAATATTCCGATAATCTCTGGTTAGCATGTTAGGCAAACCTGCTCATCTGTACTCCTATTCACTCCTGCATGAGCTGCGGGGCTATATTGCTTACAGTATTTGTAAACAAGTAAAAGAAATATTGCTGTATTCGTTAGCGGTGAAGTCAGCCTCGAGGTCTGTCTGTGTATCTGTTTGTGTGCTATAGCGCAGGCAGATGTGTGTTCGAATGTAATCCCTATATTTTCAGGCTATGGTCGTTGTGTGGGGGGGGTGCATCCATATTGCGTATGGCAGGTGTTGGTTCCATGTGGACCGTCTCGGTCGGTGCTTCGATATACCTGCTCGATAAATCTGCTTACTGAAATACAAAAAACACGCGTACCATCGAGGAAGAAATTTAAGACAGAACAGAAAAGCGCGTTCTGTCGTAAGATTCTTCCTCGATGGTACGCGTCTTTTTGTTATTTCAGTAAGCATGTATACCAACTAGCCCAACAACAAGTTTTACTAAGTCTGGAACATGTGTTGCTGCTATAGCGTTTCTGCTATGCCGTGTTCTAGTAGTCTCATCGCTTCCTTCATTTGATATTCGCGTCACCTGAAGCCTGCATCCTCACTTTTTCAATGGACGGCGTCGCACTTTGCCCCACCGAATTGCCATCGAGAGGTGAGGGCGCTCCCGCAGTTGTGTATCGAGAAGTGTGTGTGAATAACTGACACTCGCCGGTGCTGAAACGTGTGCATATTCTTGCTGGTGGGCAGCCGGCGGATGTCGAATCCGCAACAATTATCGTCACTCAAGGTGAGCGTTTGGAAACAGTGCAACGAATGCAGCGCTATATATAACCGGGAAGTTGTGACTCCAACGAAGTAACCAATAGTTCGCTTTCAATCACGTTCCCGGCATGCGGTTTCAAAGGCCATTCGCCGCGAGTCGCAGTCGACTCACTCCTGGCTTATCCTTCTCGCTCTCTTTCTCCCTCTTCGCCTCACAACACACACACACACCTGCACATACCTGTGGCGCGCGTTTGCATCGCATCGCAAAGGGGAGATACAGAAATTAGAAGTAAAAAACAAGAAAACAAGCTGTCCAGCGGGCTATAGAGCTTCCGCTGTGTCGTACCAATTAACGGCGCGGGCACACCGGCCAATTTGGGACCGTGCCTGCCCTTACCAGGCGTCTGTCTGCGGCCAGAGCTCTTCGTCATCCACCGAGCTCGGTCCTCCCCTACCCTCTTTCCTGGCTCCAAGGCGAGGTGCAGCGGCGTGGAACCATTGCGGCGAAGCATGGCGAGCCACCGTTGCAGCTCACTGGGCAGCGCGATTGCGCAAACGAGCGATTATTATACAGTGGCCATCTCCGGTGTAGGTGCACACAACCACACGCGCGCAGATGCTGCCTTTAGCACGGAGCTGGACAGCCAGGTTCTACAACGTGTGGGCACCGCGTCAACTGAGGAGCGGGTTGTTTCGTTTTTAATGTGTAGAAGCATGACATGTGCAAGGTTGCCACTGACTTTCTAGTAAATGTCGCCAAACGACGAGCAAAAAGTCGCCAAAAGTCGCCATTTTTTTTACAAATTTCGCCAAAAAAGTCGCCATTCTAGATATGTGTGGCAAACCTAGTAATAAAAATTTCCCCTCACGTATACCCCCGTAGAATACAGTACCATCCAAGACCCTGAAATTATATTGACATTTCTCGATGCCAGTCGTATCGCCCGCTTCACCATGTGAGTGCATAGTGCTGCTTTTCCGACTAGCCGCAAGATGTGCGTGGTGGCGCGAGGATGAATGAATGAAACGCTCATGATCTCATTCCATCCCTGTCCGCTCGTTTCAAAGGTAAAAGTGTGGAAAACCCTGGGCGAAAACCATGAAAGCGTTCTTTGTAGACAGCTTTACGTACCCTTATATAAATAAAATGACTAAAAGGTTTATTTAAGGTAACACGACAGAATTCTTACAGCAGTCTTACACCTTTTCATTGTGAACTAATATGATACCGGACACCACCGACCCTTTCTTATAGTCGCCTATATCTACACGCGTCAATCCGACGCGTTATTAATGATCAGGTTGACAATGTAAAATGTTATATAGCAATTGTTTTCATTGCACACGCTCACCGAAAACGGTGGAAAATGCCTCAATAAATATTCTTTATTGCACGAATAGCCGTGTATCCGCCTCTCTTCGCTATTCCAAAGCAGTCTTTGCGAGCTGAATTGGGGGTACCGCAACAGTGAATAAGTCGCCAAGCGATTCAGAACATTTGGAGCTTTGGCGGAACAATTGGTCGGAACACGTGGCCAACCCATCGTCTAACCCCTTCAGAAGCGAAACTTTAGAGAAGCTTAAAACACCTAAAGCCATAAACTTATAGACACTGCCGCCTCGCGCTTTTCAAGGCAGTCCGCTGACTTACATTTTGCTAAAATGTCGCCGGGGGACGTTCCAGTACCTCCTGCATCTAGACGAATTGAGGAGATGCACAGGAGTTACAGGACGGACAAACCGAATGACGCGTAATGTGCACATTCTACTCGTGGGTTTAAAACCAAGAAAAATACAGAGAATGTTGCCGCTCATTCATTGGGAAGACACTAATCTTAGGATGCATAACTCAGTAGAGACCTAAGCCGAAAATCGCCAAAAATTCGCCAAGTCGCCATTCATAATTTTAGGTCGCCACGGGTCTCTCAAATTCGCCAATTTGGCGAAAAGTAGCCACCATTGGCAACCCTGGACATGTGTGTCTTTCTGGAAGATCTGTGTCTGCCTGTCTGTCACAGAAAACGCCTGACAAGGTGTGCATTTCCCAGAAATTATGAGGTTTGGAGCTAAAACGAATTTCGCGTTTTGATATTAGCAAGCAATCAGGGAGGGGTGATGTTTCAGTGTCAGTGCTTCTACTGAATTTTTGTTTTCGCTGTATACTCCCTTCTTCCCCTTCTTTCAACCTTTCTTTCGTCCGTGCTGTTTACACATTGCATCGATATGCCGATATGTAAATGCAAAAAAAGGAGTGTCGATTTGTTGACGAAAATGGTTCCTATTTTAAAAAACCAGATGTCTCCACTAAGGTGAAGCTATCGTTGCCTCTCCGTTCTTTTGTGCCTTCGCTCACCAGTGAGATTTCCATAACACTCACAGCCGCCTCGCTAAACACTTCGCTCTCAATCAATCAACCAATCAAACGAAATTTTATTTTCGCTTTAATTATTTTACAATTTTATAACGTCATAATTTTATGTTCGGTTTTGACTTCTATTGTGCCTTTTAATTGACGCTGATGATCAAGATATTTTTTGGGCGCAAGATTTCTTCTTTTTATACTTATTATTTTTTACCGGCGGCGTAAAACAACCCCCCGAAATACGCAAGCAAGATGCGACCACTCGCGTCATGAAACGTTCTAAATGAACAATAACGTTCATTAGCCAGTTGAATGTTGATCGAAAATAAAATGTACGCCAAACTCTCACGGAACTTGTGGCATAACGCGTGGGCGTTATATGTCAGCGAAATATCGAAACAATATCATAGCTAATAATCAACGCAGTTCGCAGTTTTTTTTTTTTTAGCATATCAGGGATGTAATTAACGCCCTCTCATAACGTATCTCGTGCTTGAGCTGCAGAAAATATTGTCTTTCGTGACCAACCAACCGCACCGCAGACGTTCTATGTCAATGCGAGCCACCTGCGCGATGCTTTCGCGCCCTGCGCGCCTGCATTGCGGTGGAGACTACCGCTTCGCCGATCTCGTCAAGGCTTTACAAAAATAAAATGTTTGACTTCGCTAAATGATGCTCGCATTCTTCCTGCGCCCATTTCAATTAATAACGCTTTGTAAGGGTGAGCTACAGAGACAGGGCTGGTCTCAAACACTTTTTTTCGTGCGGCACCCCATGCGGTCCCCGTGTGTTGAAACACAACCGTGGAACAAGATCTCTGTAATTCAGAATTCGTGTCCAGATTTGAGTGATTCTGGAGATCGGTATCGATATGTTTCTCGAATCCTGACACCCAATCCCCTTCAGCAAAAATGATCCATATATGAGATAAGGAAAATGCGTTCTTTTAAATAGCAATGTTAGGTGACATTTTGCCACCCTGTGGGCCTTGCGCAGGCCCTAGCCAGCAACCCCCCCCCCCTTCCCCCCCCCCGAAATCTTTATGATACATGGTGTTTTACGAAAAATAAATAATGAAAATAGGCGTTTTTCTCAAATAGTCAAGGTTTTCAGCAAGTGCCCCCCCCCCCGAAAAAAATTCCCGGCTACGGGCCTGGCCTTGCGGGCCTATATTTCGTGACTGCAGGCCGCTAGCTGAGGTGAGTTTGAGACCCGTGCCCTACAGCATCACAGATCGAAACTGTACCTTTGTCCTCCCCTTCCCCCTCCGATGTCCATGGCAAAAGCTCAAACTAGTTTCGCCGAGATATGCACTGCGGTAGCCTCCTCCGCAATGCCGCCGCGCAAGGCGCGCAATCTATCTGATGACAACATCGTTGCATGTCATCACGCAGCAGCATGTGATGTACAATGTTCAACAGCAAACAAAATTTTACCAAGAAAGGCGTACTGTTGTGATATGTAAGTGCACTGCAGCGACCAGGTTTCTGTTCAAAGCAGGAGTCCCAATGGTCACGTTTTAATATCTGAATTCGGTAACCGATAAAGATGCAGATGAACACGCAAACTGCGCGATTTTATATGTTTTTGCTCATGAGGCTGCGTAAATTGTGGGAAACTAGTTTGCAAGGGCAGTAAGAGGTACTGTTATGTCAGATTATTTGAGAGCTACAAACAGTGGCGTAGGCAGAATTGTTTTTCGGGGGGGGGGGGGGGGGGGGGGGGCACGTCCTTGATCGAACGTGGGGCCCGGGCAGGTAAGTATGGTCGAGTGTCATTTTGTGCTCTGTATAACATGGCAGAAAAAGATTTCGGGGGGGGGGGGTCACGGGCCCGTTGCTTCCTCCCCCCCCCCCCCCCCCCGGGTACGCCACCGGCTAAAAGAACTCTCTGCCGATGCGATCCGTTACTTAGCATGGCCTCAACTCTTGTTTGTAAGTCTTGCTGACGTCACGCTGTGCACCCTATATCAATCATAAGCCACACCACGGTGCAAAACATTAAACGGAGTGAGTGGCAGGAAGCGAAATTCATGAGTGGAAAGGGGAACAAAGGATATAGCCATTCCGCAAGAAACATGATGAGTCGGGACAACAGCGTCACTCACTATAGTTTTGTTGTCCTCGATCTGCTTACTGCACATAACGTTGCCTTATACCTTACACAGGCGTCGTGTCGGGAAGAAATCACGTTAACTGGTGTGATATATCGTGGTAAAAGAGTAAAATAACAACCAGGTGTCACACAATTCGAACTGCCTAACGAGTGGGTGGTTTGAAGCTTCCCAACCTTTACAAACGGCTTAGCCATAATTCTTCATCGTCATTAGCCACAGCATCAACAAAGTGCACATAATGCTTTCTAGATGGGTAGCGGGTACTAGTACTCAGCTTCTCCGCATAATGAGAATAATTGCATGGTGAGTACTTCCCTGTCACCCTACTACGCAAAAATTATGATTTATGGCGCAGTGGGTACCTTGGAAGTGTACTTTTAGTAGGTGTCCAGGAGAGTTTACAACGGATTTTAGAAAAGCCGCTTTTACAGCTTTCGCCTTGACTGTGCTGCCGCGTGTTCCGCGGAGCCCTGGCGTTCTTTTTTCTACTCAGGAACATTGTAGAAGAAGCCGTGTATCTTGTCTGCAACATTTTGCAACGGGCATACGTCGAACGTCAGCGCGACGTTCACCCGTAAGCTACGTTCTTTAGGGGCATTCCGCGAAAATGCTTCAAAACGCCATAACAGAGAATATTGCTTATGTGTAACCTCATTAAGTAGCTCGGTGCGAAAGAGTGCCAAGGGAAGGAGGAAGCAACTTTATTGCCCTTTGTCTATAGTGCAAGCGAAGGCTTCAAGCTTTCGAGTGAAGCAGCACATAATGAGAAAGCGGGTTGCAGCACGCTTATTTCTCCTCCATTTCAGTCTACCACTCCACCTCTCCGCTACGGCGAACCACACGGTTGCTCCGCTCCGTTACGAAACTCGTTTACGATTGTTGACCGTGCGGCGGGCGTATCAACGACACAAATCGCTCCGAAATTCGCTTCCCTCAACTATACACTTCCCTTTCCACTCGATGGCTCTGGTAAGGCCCCGCGACACCTCCATCCGTCCTTCCCCGTCTGCCACCCCATCATCCCCACTTTGAGGGCCGGAACGTAAACAAGCCGGGTCAGCGGCGTTTACGCTTTCGCCCTTGCTTTTATGGCCTCCCATTTCGCCCTTCGTACAAACACGCAACGCACGGAGGCGAACGGACCCGGCTTCTTTTAATGTTACGAGCCGTAGGCGCAGCCGAAGCCGCGCCAACGTCGCTGTCGAGGTCGCGAAGCGACCGGTGTGGAGAACGCGTGGGCCCGGAGGAGAGGGCTCGGAAAGCGCGCACTACCGGCGCCGCTCTCGGGTTACGTGCGCGTTCAGGCTCGCGCGCGCGGGAGCCGATGTCTCGCCGGCGGCGGTTCGACCTCGTCGTCTTCTTCTTCCTCCCGTCGCATATAACGCGCCGAGGGGGGGAGAGACACAGTCGTGAGGCCTCGGCCCTCCCTCGCGGGTCGCCCATTGGCGGCGGAGTGAGGAAGAGTCGGCCTCCCGGGGCGTCTCCCCTGGACGCGCCGCCCCGTCGCAAGCGAGAGGCCGCCAGAGCGCCGCGCGACACCGTCGCGACCTAATCCACGCACCTAGTGGCAGCGACGGGATCACGGTAACCGAAGCGCCATCCACGACGCGCAGGCATTTTTTGGGGCAGAATGGAGCACACGTGGTCGTCAGGCGAGCATGCGGTGGCTGACAGTCAGGCACAAACCATTTCTTTTCGTACGTGCGTGTGTTCTCGATAGAAAAGTAAAGTTTCGCTATCACAAATGTGTCATGCGTATCGTACTTAAAGGGACCGACAACTGCCCAGAACATGAAATGAGATGACTGCACTGATGTAAAGATTGTCCGTCGCATTGACTCAAACCAACCCTGCTTGTCTCGTGAGAGGTGGATTTATATTTTTATTTCTTCATTGAAAGTCACGAAAAATGACCTTTGGTGCCTCTGGCGGCAAAATCATAAACGGTCCGATGAAGCCGGTCACGTGACCATTGATGGTGTATGCGTTCGATGACTTTTCTGTTAGTACTGAAATATTGTTCATTTCTTTATATTAAAAGGCATTACTCCATAAAAATGTACATATAGGCCTGCGTTAGTTGTATGCAACAAAGTGGCGCTGCCTTCGCTTGGCGTAATGATCCCATGCCGGGACAAACCATCCATGACACAGGCGCAGGCAACCTTGGGCGCAAGCGCACACAACGCTGTACAAATATTGAGAAGGTGTATAAAGCCACATCATCTCATTGTAACAGGTTGCTATTTTCAAAAATGGTTGGAAAGCTCAAAATAAAGGTGGTTAAGCATAGCTACAGCAACTTCTGCGAAAGCAGAATAACGACAGCTTTCACAAGGACTAGCGGCATCGCTATCAATTCTCAGCGTTGTTGGAGCAAGCCTTCATGCGTGTTTGGAGCCTTTCAGATCGAAAAATACTGCTTATAAAATAACTACGTGCTTTTAGGATAAACCACTGCAGCTACAAACGCTACGAAGGGTAAACTTCCTGTCGCGCTGTAAAAAACTGGGTCGAAAAAAAACAGTTGACGGTCCCTTTAAGATTTCGTGCGATTGTGCAGAGAAGAGTGTTGATGCGTCCTTTCGAAGTGTGGCTGCGTTTGGGCGGGTTTGAGGCAAGCACTTGCTTCCGATTGACATTGAGTGCGAGTTTCAACGACAAAGAAATTAACTCCCGAGGTAAGGCAGGCGGCTTAGTTAACTAACTTCAGCACTGCGAAAGCGTGAGCACCCATGAGCACGTTGTTGTTGAACAGGTAAGATGTTGTTTCGTCGCGAGAATATTCCTATTAATTTAACGGTGGCAAACTAGTCTTTTGTTTAGCATATTTTTTTTTTCTTTGAGGGGGGGGGGGTAGCATAGTAACGGCCAGTTCCTACATCACATGCGCTTGTGTACAATAACGAAGGCACCATGTCCCGTATACAGGCAGTGAATTGCATGGCTATATGTTTGCGCCGACACTTGCTATTAAAACTGTTCATGTCGTCGTGATTTCGTCCTTCACGTTTATGAGGTGCTACACAAATGTGCGTGAGAAAGATACACCTACATGCAACAACGCTTTTCAAACTTTACCTAATTCGGAGCAAGAGAAAAGAAGGTGAAGGGACAGAGGTCCGCTTGACGTGCCTTCTGTTTGCTACCCTGTACAGCGCATAAACCCTGGAAACTGTAATAAGGAATGAAAAAGAAAACAAGGAAGAGGAAGGTGCTATCATAGGGGAACCACGTGTCTAGTGCACCCCACCAGTTAATCACTGATGTTACAGACGACGCGAATACCTGCAGAACATATGAGCACACGCCCGTATATCAGGCCCCTTGCCGGGGGGAGGGGGGCATGCATGAATACAGATTATTTTTCCCATCGGCGCTAAATGTGTCGATTATAAACAGGTCCTTCACGGTGCATGCGGTCCGTGTATCAATCAGGCGCGCCACGAAATCAGTATGACAGTCATCCAGGCTTCTGATGCAATCCACGCGACACGGCGATAAAGAACGGTACAAAAAAGAGTAATAGCTATGACGTGCTTTGCAATTTAGAAGCAGATACAGGGGCGCCTGTTTTTAAAGCAGCTGTATAGTTATAGTTCGGTGCCTGGAAAAAGGCTGAAAGTGCTTTGGTTTCCTTCGGCAACAATGTAATTTTGAATTTTGTCGGATAGTCAGCATATTCTTTCTTTCTTTCTTTCTTTCTTTCTTTCTTTCTTTCTTTCTTTCTTTCTTTCTTTCTTTCTTTCTTTCTTTCTTTCTTTCTTTCTTTCTTTCTTTCTTTCTTTCTCCGCCCTTGATTCTTCAACGTAACAATTTCTTTGGCCTGTGAACGCTCAAAACGTCAGGAATGGCTTTCATTCCTGTTTGAGTTTTGAACATTCTCAGTAAAATAAAAAAGAAAGAAAGAAAGCTTCTTGGTTATACGTGCGCACGTATAATTTATTGACCAATGTCTGGAAGACACCTTCATACTGCGTCTTTTTTTCCTGTCTCATTGTCATCCCCGATTGTGTGGATGCTTTATGAAATAGCACATGCGATAACCTCTTCCGTGCGGGCGTATAAGATTGAAAGGGTCAATGGATGACAAAACGGTAGAATGAGCCGCCGTATATGAAGCGAGGATCTCTGCGTGCAGGTTGGTAATACGGCGCACCTAAAAATTACTCCATCGTCGGAACAGTGGGTCTTACAGGTCTTACAAGTGTGGTTAGGATATGCTGTGGGAATGTAAACCACAATACCCGTCCATTAACACCGAGACCCTCTGGTCGACATGGCATGCCGCCCTGCGCAGCTATACCACCTCGACGACCAACTTTGGGCGAACCAGAGAGCGGGCGAGGCGGCGAAGAGGCAAGATCTGATCGTCCCCACGCGGGAGGCTAGGCCCAGCCAGCTAAACTGCTGGTTTCAATAAAAGTTTATTCCTCCTCGGAATACTGAAAGCAACATTGATGCTCTATTGCCACCAAGGAGGCTATACTAAATCTTAGTATACCCTTCTTGGTTGCCGCGTATCCTGTGCTATATCTTAGTACCCTTAATGCACAGGAGATGAACTACAGCGCGTGCACCAAACGAGGACAGAGGCACAGTCAGGTGAAACA